>NC_056733.1:342064609-342164609 GCF_019279795.1 Protopterus annectens | reverse complement strand
TCTCTAAAGTACTGTCTTTTTGACTGCAAATAATCTGCTAAAACTATTGCTAGTAATGTAGGGTACTCCAGCAACTGTTAAGTGTTTAAATTGATACATACTAACTGGTACTGTTGTGGAATATCCTCTGAATACTGCATAACTCTTCCCAGCATTATTTCTTCATTATAGCTGAACCTTTTTAACCCAGCAAAGACCTGCCCTGAAATATCCTACTATCAGACAGCAACTGATACAAGCATCTGGGACCCTTAAGATGTATGGCCAGTAAAGGAAAAAAACATATATTAGTGTAGGTCCCATTTCTAAGACATACTGGTGAAAGTTTGTACTCTAGTGTATTTCTAGTGGGAAGCAAACCACTTGAGTCAGTAGCACTACTTCTTCTCATACCTAAACTCAGCTTTAGCCCCATGTAACCTAAGGTAACTTAAAGTGTACTCTAGCTCCACACAACCCGTGCCTAAGTACCCACAAGTTATTAGCCCAGCTCCCCCCTTTTTTTCTACTATTAACACTGTCTCTTGCTTTCATTTCTTACTTTCACTCTAATGATCCAGCACTATTCATAGTAATAAACTCATAAAAATAATCTGCTGAATATTTCTAACTTTGTAAAAGTGAGTAGGTGAATTTCTCTACAAACCTGCTCTCAACTGGTATAAAACTGATAGTTTTCTTATGCAGTGCATGCTGTGGTCAGGCTCTACCAACTCCATTTGCCCTTCCTTCACTCGGCTTCATTCCGCTCCCCTACCCTACCCCCATTTCCCACCTCCACTACTGCTGCATTTAACATACACTAGCCAATCCCCCTAACCTCAACTAACCAATCACAACACAGCTATCACTCCACTCCCTACTACACCACCCCACCCACACCTTCCCTACAAATCTCTACTGCAAACTACTACTCTACTTAACACCCTGCTTAGCCCCCCTTATCACACATACCTCTCTTATACACCCTCTCCCACTACTTAACACATCATAATTCTACTCTAAACTATGCACTGCACTCCCCCCCCCTTTTTAAGATGTTAATCTTACACAGCACAATCATACTAACTCGTACTCTTTTAACACACCTAACACCCTACCATACTGAACTCAACATTACGACTAACTCCTACTCTACCCCACATCACAAACACCCCCTATCAAAATCCACAACTATCACTATATCCCCAACAGTCTTCAACTGTTCCCAAACCAACCAAGCATCACTTAAACCAGTCCCTCAGATATCCTACAAAAAACATCTCTACAATACAACAAATTTATATCTAGATGCTTAAAAGTAATACTCCTCACAGCAACCCAACTGGTTCTAAGTGGAGATTAACACTCTAACCCTGGCCCTGTAAACTAATCTACTACACCCACTTATCAACAACAAATAATACTAAACCTCCCCAGAAAAGGTACTGACCCTGTTCTTACTAAATATAACCATGAGAAACATCCTACATAAAACACAATAATTCCATGCCACCATTCCATTAAACTTCTCAGATATAGTTGTCATCATTGAGACCTGGCTTAAACCAGACATCAGCAACAATGAAAAGATTCCTGCAGGTTACAACATATATAGGAAGGATAGAAAATCCAAAAGGGGTGGAGGGATTGTTCTGTTATTCAAACATATCCTTACATTTGAAATCATTGACCAAACACCCACCCCAGCATTCAATAATGCAGAAATTCTACTCACCAAAATAAAAATCATCTCCAACAACAACCTAATTATTATCTGATCCTATATTCCCCTGGCAACAATACCAGCACACTAGAATCCATACTACAATGGACAGCACTTAGTTTCTCACAAGAGACTATCATACTGGCTAACTTCAATATTGACTGGTCCACCTTTAATTCACCTCACCCTACAAACCACATTAATTTCCATGGTTTCACCCAATTAATCCAAAATGCAACTAGGATAAACAAAGCCACAAAGAAAGAGTCCATCCTGGTGTGGATACTTACTAACAGACCACTACTATCATATAACTCTGGCATCCTCCCTGACTCCCTTTAGTGACTACCTCCCAACATTTGTCTTCTGACATCACGCAAACCCAATCAAATCATCCTCTTACTGACAAATTCGATATTTAAAAAAAATCAAATCCCAAGATTTTGTCACTACCTTCAACTCTGCAATTGGAACCCACTAACAATCCTCCCTTGACACTGCAGTTGAATATTTTAATACAACCTTCTTAAATATTGTAAATAACATGGCCCCCACTAGAACAGTAAGAATAAAGTCAAATTACACCCCGAGATTTTTTTAACAGAATGTTTTGAATTAACTGGAGTACAACATAAACTGTTTTTTTGGATTCATGATTTTAGTGGTTTAAGGGTTAAACATTCTTGATTGGTTACTAATGTTGATTAAATTAACAGGAAGGGTATTTAAACATATGTGTCTGTGTAACATGGTTATCTGATGAAGTCTCTTTGAAGAGACGAAAGCGCTCATTTTTTGTACCTGTTCCATTTATTTTTATTACATTTTGAGTCAACTATGAACAAGCCTCTGAAGAAGAGTTTAAGAATTTACTTTTAATTACTGTAATATTTAAAACTACACATCCTTAAAGTCTTAAGCTAAGGCTTCTTCATTTTCAGATAGTTTAGTATGGTTTGACACTAATATAGCATCTGTAGCACCAAAAAGCAAAATAATTAAATAAACTACAGCCATAGTTAACTTTCTGCCTTCAAAATATGGAACACTAACCACTAGGGAGGGAGCTCACAGCATAGTTAAAATGTTATAAATATACCATATATCTTCAACCATTAGTGACACTCAGGAGAAACAACTCAAGTTGCAAATATCCAAGGCTACAGATGGGCAAGTCACTCATGCCCCATTCCAAAAAACACAATCAACTTCAGTCAGAATCAACTAATACACGTAAGAGCATGCTTGCAACATCATGAATACCATACTATGTATAACACCAATGAGCAAAAACTTTATAGAAACTGCAGCCATAGGCATCCCTCCATCTTCAAAATATGGAATACTATATAGTCTTGTACAAGGTAGTACAAAGGGGTAAAATGTAGCTGAATACTATGGTTCAACGCATTTATATCACGTTATCAAAAGATGAAAATAGCAAACGCTATTTTATCGGCCCCAAAACATCTAAACATGAAAATATCGAACATTCAGAACAGCAAATTTCTTCCCATGGAAAAAATTTGCTGCTCCGAAACACATACACACAACACAAGCACATCAAACAAACAGCAACCACACACATACACTTAAATTCCTACATCTAATGCTACATTAAACTAAACATGCACTATCTACCCACTTACCTTAACCCAAACCCTAACCCTAAGGTCCGTCACTATTGCACACTCACCTAACCCTAAAGTCTGTCACTATTGCACACACGCCTAATCCGTGCCCTAACCCTAACTCACTTAACCTGCCCGTAACCCTAATGTACAAACAATGATATCAGAACATTCAAAGTTTTAATACTTCGATGTTCTGATATAGACCCGGTTAAACTATGGTCATTACACTTATACAGTTATTTGATACTCCCAGTCTTTTTCTTGCCAGAAAGTACGTTGGGTACCAAAATTGTCGAGGCCAATTTGGGGCCAGCAAAATTATCATCTTGGGGCTCCTCCTGTTTGATCTTAAAATAACACCCGAAGAAGGAATGTCCTGGTGCAAAAATCTGTAGTTGATGATTGAGGTGGGATGCAAAGAGGTCTATGTGAGGACATACCCCCTTGCTGTTTATGTACCCACATAACTTTCCTGAAAGCCAATAGAGGCGTTCTAACGGCTAACATTTTTTTTTAAAATTATATGCAGGAGCTGAAGCGCCCGTGGTTGGTATCTATCTGAGGCGTGCGGACTGTGAAGACCCCTGGGCGCAGTAGCCAATCCAAAGGGCTTGAGAATTGATAGTCAGTCAATTGGTTATGATTTAAACTTTTCCTTTTTACAATATTTTTCAAACAAAAATGTTATAAAGCATTTGAAATATAATGTGTTTTAACACACACCCAGTTCTTCAAGCACTAGACACTTGAGAATATGTTGAAAAGGTCCAGGACCCCCCAAACAAACAAATGAATAAATAAATAAGCAAATTATTTATATATTCTGACTTAGCATTTCAAATTAAAAATTCTCAGTAGCAAATAGCTTCAGCATTTCTCCCCATTTCAGTTATTACTACTTCATTTCACCCACTACATTGCTACCACTTTTATCTTTGACAAGCGCACACACACACACACACACACACACACACACACACACACACACACACACACACACACACACACACACACACACACACAATCTACAACCACTTAAATGACTACACCTGGAATATTTTTCTTGGGATCAAGTAAATTAATAAATTAATAATTAATGGCCCAGAAATGGGTCTCAGCTCACTGATGTTAGAACCATACAGTGCAATTCTTCTCTGCTCATTCAATTTCTTAGTTAAAGAATCAGAAACAAAGAACAAAATCAGGAACGGCTTTTAAATGTTTCACCTATATGCTTGGAAAATTGGTAGAATAGCAAGCTTTGCATTATCAAGCATTTTCTGAAGGTTACAAAATTTGAAACTCATATGCCTGTCATTATTTAATGACCGCAATTTGCCATAAGCTTCAAATTCTATAGGGAATGGTCCAAAATACCTCTCAAGTTCTTTGCTCAAGAATTCAGGACAAAGCCAAAATAATGGGGGAAAAGGGGACATATTTTAAATATTATTTTATGCATTTTTAACCAGGTGAACCTAATAGGCAAAGCATTAATTATCAGGGGGTGATCCATTAGCACTGATTGTTAAAGTGACTTTATTAAAGTCGCAACATATAGAAATAGAGTGAAAAGATTCAAACCCTGTACCTTTGGCTATAGGAAGCAGCTTGATAACATAAGTGCTAGAAAATTCCAAATCACTTATAATGTTAACAGAACAATAAGTGTTACATGGATGAGCATTCTCAAAAACTATTAAAATGTAATTACTGGCATTATTAGCAACCAATAACTCTCAGTGATTTATCAGACAAAAAGAAGTTAATGAGAGATAGGGCATAAATATGAGGCAAATCAGTAATGTTCTGCAAAATTAGAAACAGGTAAGAGGCAAACTAACTTAAAGCACTTACAGAACAGCAGGTTTTGCTTTGGCATGCATTTTCTGAACATATGAACAACAAAACTATGAATCTCTAATAATTGGCAATACTGACCTACTAGAAAACTTAGGTCATTTTCATTTCTACATGACTTATCAGAAAATGAAGATACATGTGAAGGTATTGTAATCAGCACAGAGGACTGAAGCAGTAAATTCTTAGTGAGTTGCTTCATGTAGTAAAGGGTACAGGGTTTGATTCTTTCTACCTCCACTTGTCTACTGTGTGACTTTGAGTTGTCACTTAACCAGGCAATGTTGTCTTTATCTGGCTTAAAAGATAGAAAAACAAAAATAGAGCATACATATGAGGATAAATGGTCATGTGCATTTTCTGAATAATAACAGCAGAGCTGGATCATAGACAAATGTGACCTAAAGAAGTGTATTGGACCAGAGGCCCCCCAAAGAAATACCAATACACCTTTCAGTGTACATGTAGTATTTTCTTCTTTATTTTTACAATTATCACAGAGATCTGGATTTAATTTA
Source organism: Protopterus annectens (assembly GCF_019279795.1). Lineage (NCBI taxonomy): Eukaryota > Metazoa > Chordata > Ceratodontiformes > Protopteridae > Protopterus > Protopterus annectens. The sequence continues at coordinate 342,158,892 of NC_056733.1, read as the reverse complement.
CAACTTTTATTATTTTTTTTACAGCAAAAACACTGCCTGCCATTTGATGAACAAAACAAAACCTTCTCACATATAAAAAACAAGCATCATGAGCAACAGTAAACTTCTCTTCCTTGAAAACTCACATTTATTAAAAAATGCATCTGGTAATCTATTAATCTACAACAGGTGTATTTTTTCATAGTTCATAGGTTGATACTAGGCTATCTGCCCTAGGGCATTTATAAGCCTAGCCAGAGTGCGTTTGACTTTCACCACCCTTTTAGATTAGTTGACTGTGCCTCTGTATAGTAGGTCACAGAAGATAGCCCTTTTAAGGTTTGTTTACTGTGCCTCTGTCTAGTAGGGACACAGAAGAGATCCCAGGGGTAAACCTACGATTTCCCATCCACTCGTCAAGATTTCTCTTGAAGATGGTCATTGAGGGGCTCAGACTCACATGGATTGGGATTTTGTTCCAGAGTGAGGGGAGCCTCTGGTGAAATGAATCTGTCAGACTCCAGCATGTCCTATTTATTTCTGTGTTGAGGTTTAAGTCCCTGGAGCATGTAGCTCTAAATGATTTGATTTCAGACTCACATGGAGCATGTCATTAATTCTGGTGAAATGGATTTGGTCAGACACACATGGCTTCTGAGTACTGTCTGGTGAAATGATTTGGTCAGCCTCACTGCGTAGGGCATCTGTTTGAGTCCTGATCCTCTTGGTGAAATGCTTGGGGTCTTTCCAGTTGCTGCAGGTGTCGGTAAGGTACATCCCCCAAATGGGGCCTTGTATTCAATTATGGGCCTGATGAGTGATGAGTAGAGGGGCACAATGACCTCTCTTGATGTAGATGTGAACCCTTTTCATGATAAGGTGGGCAGAAGCACTTTGGCAATGTGATTGTCAAAGGAGAGACTTCTACTTGGGTCCCCAATCCCCAATTACTTTCTTCCAGATTTCTATTACCACCCCATGTAATTTGGTTTAGGCACTTTGCCAAAGGGGATGACTATGCACTTTTGGCATTTAGCTTTAGGCCATGGCTCTGGCACCAGTTATCCGTCTGGTGAGATTGGAGGATGCTTGGTCAGACTCGATTATGGTACCCAGTTTGCAGTCAAATGACTTGGTCAGCCATACTCCCATGTTAGCCTGTACCTCAGTGAAATATATACTGAACAAGAGAGGTCCCAGGACTGAGCCTTGTGGGACACCTGGTGAAATGGTTTAGAGTCTCACATGGCACCTGGAATTCTGACCATGTGGGTGAAATAACTGAGTCAGTTTGCAGCCCATCTTGTGACATAGGGGTTGATATTTAAGCTGTTGAATTTATGATTTGCGGTCCAGGTAGGCTGTATGGACTACCATCTTTGGCCTTGGTGACTGTTTCAAATAAGCTTCAGGTTCAAGAGGCAAGATCTGCCCTTAACAAAGCCATTGGGTAGGATCCAGTGTGGTTCCCAATGTCTTTGTTTATGAGTTCCATGATGATACGCCCATAGCTTTGCAGACCAGGCTAGTCAGGCTAGGGCGATAGTCTGGTCCGTAGGCAATGACTTTGTGGAGTGGGACCACAAATAGCATATAGTAAAGCAGTAATTAGGGGCTATCTGAAGGGTTCCAGGAATTTAAAAGACAAATGTGTAATGAAGTTGCTAACAGCTTGGGACAAACTGATGGACACAAGTGTCTTTTTTCAGAGGTAGCCCAGGAGTATTGTCTGGTAAAATAACTTGGTCAGACTCACACGGCAGCCCAGGAGTACAGTCTGGTGAAATGATTTGGTCAGACTCACATGGCAGCCCAGGAGTACTGTCTGGTGAAATAACTTGGTCAGACTCACATGGCAGCCCAGGAGTACAGTCTGGTGAAATGACTTGGTCAGACTCACACGGCAGCCCAGGAGTACAGTCTGGTGAAATGATTTGGTCAGACTCACATGGCAGCCCAGGAGTACTGTCCGGTGAAATGACTTGGTCAGACTCAAATGGCAGCCCAGGAGTACTGTCTGGTGAAATGACTTGGTCAGACTCACATGGCAGCCCAGGAGTACTGTCTGGTGAAATGATTTGGTCAGACTCACATGGCAGCCCAGGAGTACAGTCTGGTGAAATGACTTGGTCAGACTCACACTAGACCAATGAAGACTGACAGAACCAAAAGCTGCACTACAAAAAAGCATCTCATTAACAGCTCATAGCCTGATCTCATCTGCATTAAGTACCAAACTGTTGTAGCCTAACACCTTGCAAATTTTTTGTACTCCAGGTGGACTGGGGTACTTACACGGTTCATGTGCTCCTTTGTGCACCCCTCTAGCACCACCCATTCAGAGACAAAATTATGGAACATAAGTTTTAATTTATGCTTTTGTTAAAACAATTCATGTTGCTACAGCTTGCCACATACCAAACTTCAGAAAAGAGTGATCCCTGAAAGTCACTACTAGCAAAGGAATTCTAAATTGCTGTTGGGACAAGTTGAAAAGGGAATAATTACCTTAATTTTTTCTCGGATTACCTCATTTGTTGCATCAAACCCAGTGAGATTACTGGAAGATAAGATTACAGTCTTCAGGCACCTGATATGTAAGTTCAGTGGAAAAAATGCATCCACCAGCACAACTTATTACTTTTATCCTGTTCTGACTATATGCATTTCACATGTCTGGGCTGTACTAAATGTTTAATTTAAAGGTTTATGTGTAACAAATAGCTGCCATAAAAGAAACAAAGTTTAAAACCTTAAACTAGCTTTACTGCTCACATTTTCCAGTTAGTATAGATAGAATTTTTTATCTGAGATGTGGGATTCAATTAAGATGGCAAGATAAGGTGCATTTGACCATGCGGTCTATTCATCTCCCTTCTAAACGTGCACTTAGTGAACACCTTAAACTTAATACTGACAGCAGCTTTTCATTTGCACTGCTTTATGGCTGTCACATGTATTCTTGAACAGTTTAAGAGGGTAAATATGCAATGCCAAATTCAAACCTTGTGAAGACAAGAATTACCACAGCTGTCAATCATTATCATCTGTTTCTTTATTGTCTAATATTGTGTACATTTTCCACAACAAATTGCCAGCAGAAAAAAATAGACTTTAAACAGTATTTGTCAGTGACATTAAATATACTATTGCCATTCAGAATTACATAAATGAATGTATGAACAAATAAATGTGTGTGCTGCATGTCTGTACATGTTATGTGAAAATACAATGTGCGCAGAGAGCATCCATTGACATCCCAGGTGTTACTTACCTGCACCCACAATGAGAACATTAGTGATGTTATGAGGGTAGTTGCTCAGTGCTATACATCTTGCCATAATCTTTGTTCTTCTCTGAGAATGAAGAGCCTATAATATAAAAAAACAATGAGAGAATTGTATAAATCATTACTGTACTTAACTTGTGACACAAAGAGCAAAAAATCTGAGACTATAACAATAAAAACACTGAACCCCTGTGTTTGTGTATTTTTTTAATGTATTTATTATCTCAGTGGGACCCACTAAACTACTTATTTTAGGGGTGACATGTCTGTATGAGATAGCTGCTTTACTTGCTTATGATGTCACAATGAGCAACCGAGGAGGTCTGTGATGGTCAAACTCAGGTAAATTTTCATAATATGAATTTTCTCCCCTATGATTATTTATTTTACATTTTACATTTGTTAACCGGGGGTGTCTGACTGAGCCGAAAAGGCCCTTTTTCAGCAGAGGCCCGGGGAGAAAAGCTCCACAAAGAAAAATTACAGACACATTTAGTTATTTAGACATAATCAGTATACACACAAATTACAAGAGACATGTTTTTACAGTGGTATGCGGCACAAACAGTTACAGTGGAGAGAACAATCAAAAAAAGATATTAATTTTAAAAATAAAGGTAAGTAATAGATTTGTGGTGTACAGCTGAACTTTGGAATGTAGGTAGAATACATACATAGTACACAGGTACAGTACATACATTGTAGATTAGCCAGTGTTTGTGAGTAAGATTGAAAAACTATTATCAATTGCTCTAGATTTAGTATGTATATGTTATCCGCTTTCACTAGCCTGGGGAGCAATCATGGCACTGCCAACTTTGCTTGAGATGTTGCCTGATGAGGTCTTTAAAGGAGGCTTTGAATGATGTGTTTTGAATGCTAGTAGGGACATAGTTCTATTTTTTAGCCACTGAACTACTATACAGTGCATCTCCAAAGCTATTGTAGCTGTTGGTGACTTCTAGTAGTAGTTTGCTTGATGATCTAAGAGGCCTTTTGGCTGAGTGATGTTGTACTAGGTTTTTGAGGGCAGGACACTTATTGGGGAGGTAATAGATAGAATGACAGAGGCAGAGCTGATTGTAGGTTAGGAGGTTGGGCAGTTCAAGCCAGGGGAGCTGTCTCAAAGCAGTACAGTGATGAGTTCTATATGAGCAATTTGCAGCAAAGCGGGCAATTCTGTTATAGCAAGCTTCCATTTTGCTTAGTTCAGTTTTGTTGAGATTAGTCAGAATGGGAGATGCATACAGTAGGGTGGATAGAAGTTGGGAGCGAGCACTGGCTGATCTTGTGTTGTTGGTAAGAAATGGTTTGATACGGTAGAGTGACCCCAGTTTGGCATGTACTTTTTAATAGTTAAGTTCAGATGACTATCAAATTTTAGGTGGGAGTCTATGGTTATTCCCAATAGCTTAGCCTGTGCCACTGGAGCAATTGGAGTAGCATTTGTGGAGTAGATAGTGAATTGACTGTTAGTGTTTTGTTAGAACTGGTTATAATCATAAGCTGAGTTTTCTTTGGATTGAGGATAAGTTGGGCTTTGGTAAGGTAGTTTTCAACGTCAGAGAATGCTAGTTGAGTTGTTTGCAGGAGGGTGGGAATGTTTTGTGCAGCACAGATTAAGGTAGTGTCATCTGCATACTGAATTATAGATGCATGCTGTGTGGAGGTGTGGAGGTCATTTGTGAAGACTGTGAATAGTAGTGGTCCTAAGATAGAACCCTGTGGGACTCCTATAGTTATGGGCAGCTGAGGAGAGAGAGAATTTTCCCATTTCACAGCTTGGTACCTGTCAGTTAAGTAGCTTTGGAACCAGGTAAGAGTGGAATTAGATAGATGATATTGGTTTAGTTTGTTTAGCAGGATTTGGTGCGAGACTGTGTCAAATGCTTTGGACATATCCAAAAAGAGTTGACACTTGCAGGCCTACATATTTGAGACGGTTTACTGCATCTGTGAAGCAGAGGAGAGCTGTAGTGGTACTATGGGCAGGTCTGAAACCATGCTGAGTAGGTGACAGGATGTTGCAGTCTAGGAGATAGTTTAGCATCTGGGTATGGATGCATTTTTCTAGGATTTTGGCCAGGGGAGAGTAAAGCAATGGGTCTGTAGTTATTAAGTTCAGTGGAGGTCCCGCCTTTATGTATGGGTGTAACATAGGATATTTTCCAGAGTTTAGGCACATAGTTTTCAACAATTGATCTGTTTATGAGAGTGGAGACTGGGATAGCAATAGCATCTGCTGTAAGTTTCAAGAAATAGCTGGGGAGTAGGTCGGCTGCTGTTGATGAGGTTTTTAGTTTGGAGAGCATGCTTTTGATTGAAGTGGTGGAAACTGTTTGGAGGGTAAAGCTAGTATTAGAGTTATTTGTGTTGGGGGTAGTGAGGAAGGAACTGTCCTGTGATACTAAGGATAGAATTGAGTTCACAAAGTGGGAGTTGAATTGTGTTTCGATGGGAACTTTAGTGTCAGGGGTGGTTGGTTTGGGGGTAGCCTTTTGGGTGGATTTTAGTAGCTGGTTTACATTTTGCCAACATTTTTGTGGGTTGTGTTGGTATTTAGTTTGTAATGTTGTGTAGTAGGATTTTTTGTCCAGCCGAATGCATTTTTTGCAGTTGCAGTTCTTGGTACTTAGTTAGGGCTTGTGTTTCTTTGTTTTTTTGATAGTAACGCCAGGCAGTGTCTCTGGACTTGAGGATTTGTTTGGTTTCTTTACTGAGCCATGGGTTTGTAGAGGTTCTAACCTTGATTTTGCGCAATGGAGGCGACAGTGTCTAGGTGTTGTAGAAATGTTTTGTTGAAATATGCTACAGCCTGGTCAAGTGGGAGGGTTTTAGGGGGTCCAGTCACAGTTACACAGTAAAGTGTTGAGGACCTCAGGAGAGAATTTTTGTGTTTCTAGTGGATATATAGTTAGTGGTTTTGCATATGCTTGTTCTACTACATTATAAAGTATATTATGTTGTGGTCACTTAAGGTGTCTGGGAGACTGCCTGTGTGAGGGTACAATGTGGGGTTGCTAGTTAGGACCCAGTCAAGGATGGATTCCCTTTTAGATTTTGTATCACACCTAGTTGGAATTTGGACTAGCTGCTGGTAGCCATGGAGATTTATTAGATTACTTGGTGGTTCTGATATACAGGTGAACCAATCTAGGTTGAAGTCCCCCAGAATAAGGGTTTCTTGTGAGTATGTGGAAGAACACCAGGATAAGAAGTCTTCAAGGCTAGCAGGTGTATTACCAGGTGGAATATAGATCACAATTATGGTGATGACCTTTTTAGGGTGAAGTTGAAGTTGTGAGATAAGTATGTCCCAATTATTGGGGAGGGGTAGAGTTTGGTAGTGTGGACAGTTAAGTTGGACTTGTAGAGTAAGGCAGTTCCACCCCCCCAATTATAGTTCCTTACTAGATGTACTAACTGCATGAAAACATATCCCAGATGACACAGATGAGGAAATACCGTAAAAATAAATAGGGAACTTCAGATGTGCCAGACAGAGCAAATTTTAAAATCAGTGTTTGCCACAAATAAACATGTGAAATACTGAAGAAAAAACACAGCTGGGGGTTTAGATGGCTAACATGGCAGATATATTTAGAAACTGGAATGCAGGAAAAGTACCCTAAACTGTAAGCTACTAGAATACAGGAAAAGCAGCCTAACTCTAAGCTAATGCACATTTACATCCAAATGCAATGACTACATTGCCATTTGCAGATCTAAGAATGCTCACTTCTGAACAGGCTTGGGGATGACTTCAAATTGGAGGCCTGAGAGGCCAAGGACTCCTCAAAAAAGGGTCTACCCTTCTTTCTACCCTGCTCCAGTTACTTTGGCAGAACTTGTATGATACCACAGTTTGGATGCATGTGATTTATCTTCATTTGGCATTAGGCTTCCACTAGCACATGATACTGTGCTGTGACTTGCCACACTTCATTTAAGAAAACACAACAGGAAGCCTTTAACAGTTACTTACTTAGTAAATTACAGTTCCTACATCAGTAGCTATAGTCCTTCTACCTCTAACTCCCTGCCAGAAGTACTTATACAGATCCCATATATTCTTTATGAATTACCTTAGACCTAATGCATGTCAATCCTGGAAGGGATGAATGCAGAGCCAGTCTGATTATATGCAAATATATATAAGATAAGCCACTAATGTTATTTAAACAACCAGCACTGAAAACCATCAAAGGGTATTCATTTGTTCCAATCCCCAATTTCTAGACCACTGTCATTCTGTAAATTTACAATAAATCACCGCATGAACAGATGATATACTTTGCATTCTCAGGAGGAAACTGGCTAGGACAGTAAAACTGACAAGATAGCTTAGTGTACTATGTAGCTTAAGGATACAGGTATTGCTACGTTTTCATAAACTACAGTTAGTTATATAACATACATTACACTGGACCAGAGCAAAGGGTGATGATGCCATTTACTTGCCATACTTCCCTTGCTCGGGGGTGCACATAAGCAGGAGCAAACACACAGCATTACACTTCTTAAAACGCATTGTTGAGGTAGCATAATAAATGACACAATGAAGTATTAATACAGGGATACAGCAAAGAGTACATATTTTAAGTTACTGATAGCAGCATTCAATAATTCATTATTATTTAATCTGGTATCACTTCTCAGTAATGTACAGATACTTGATATTAGTTATCAGATTTCTGAATATTCCAGTTTACTTAGTAACATATTTCTTAGTTTTCCAGTTTATTATATACTTCCCATCTCAAAGAATTAATCTCCCACTAGGTTTTGTCAGGAGGCCATCACTGGAATATTACGGGTTTGATGTAATGGCCTTGTCAGATATATCAGGTGAATTCCCCTTCCAGCACACAATCCTTCATCTGTGCTTCTATTGCTTCAGTATCAAAATCTTCCATCCTTAAAGAACAATGTTAGTCATCCAGCGTTACTTGGGCTTGGTAATGGTCACTCGTCCTTTTATATTTAAATACCTGGTCACCTATCTTTCTAAAGGTACATGCTTACTCATCCAACCTTTCAGATGGGATGGTAATGGTCATCCATTCTTCTAGGTCTACAGATTTGATCAGCTGTCCATCCTGGGGGTTTGAATGTGGTCATCCGTCCTTTATGAAATATGTTATCATCTGACTCTCAATTAAAGTTCAATCATCTTGCAGTGCATGTTTGGCCTTCAAGCAGGTAGATGCTTCAGATCTAGTCTCTATCAGTCCAACATACCATCTCCTACAACATCTGTGCATCAAAAGTCCCATGTTCAATCCAGTTTGGCTTGGATGCCATTTTCCAGCCCCATGGCAATCTGCTAATATGCAATACTCATTTAAAAAAATTCTGATTAGCCTGTCATTCACTTTCATGCATTTTTCTTGCTTGTTTTGTACTTTCATACATGACTTTTATTAAGTCAAAAAGGGTCCTATTAGGAAAAGCATTGCTGGTATGATGCTAGCAGTTGCAGAAAATATATATTCAAATGTAGAAAGGGAACTATTTTGTGCTGGCGTGCTTTGTGATAAACATTCTCCACCCCAATAGTGTTCTCATACATTTAGACAAATCTTTCTACCAGCCCATTTATGACTGAAAGATGAGAAGCAGATATGAAATGCTTGATTCCATCTTTTTTGGTGAAGATTTTAAATTATTTGCAATAAACTGTCTTCCATTTTTTGTAACTACAGTTTATTAGATTGAAACAGTCTCTTCAGAGCGGATTCATTAAAAACAATTGACCTTTATCTACCACAGCAATTAAGAGGTCATTCAGAAGAAATATGGATAAGCTTTTATGAAGTTCACAGCCCTTACTGAGAGTGATTGTGGTGATGCATTAAGTTCACAGCCCTTACTGAGAGTGCTTGTGGTGATGCATTTTGGATTATTTTTGGCCGATACAACTTCTTAACTTTTTTATTTACTTGTCAATACTTAACCATCGTTCAAAGTTACAAGCAAAGGAACTTAATTTTCATTCTGACTCTAGTCAATAGAATTCCTTCATATCCTGACAATCCACTCCTTTCTAAATGCAGAGCCAATGTTCAATGAATCCGAGTAAAACTAAGCACTGAAAATAACAATTTCTAACAATGAAGAGGTAAGAGCAACATAATATAACATATTAATGATGCAGTAGGAAATGTAAAGGTTAGCAAAGTGCTACACTGAACGTAAAGTTTTAGCAAAGTACCAGACTGAACAATACTAGACTAGCTAACTGTATATCAACATTTTCCTTACTAAGGGGAGATAAAATGAGAAAATTGAATGATAAAAAAAATTTCCATTTCATTTATAATATAGCAGATGTCACCCATAAAAAATAGTACCTTCTCTAACGTAAAGCAAATTTTAAATGAAACAAAGTCACAATAGCTGCTTGACTAAGCTAATGCAGAAACAATGGTAAATAGACTAACTATTGGCACATGCTCTCTTCGCTTATAACTCCTTTATGTAAACAAACATAAAAAGACTGATGCAAAAATGAAACTTCAGTACACTCAAACCAAATAAATGAAGTCCAGTCGAAATAAGTCACCGCTCAGCCAAGTAAGATGCAAAGATTTATTGTAAAGCAAAGCAACACACTTCTGCTTTTCGTCCTGCTCAAATCGCAAAACTTCTTCAGACAAATTTAACACAAACTGCAATGCCCTTAAATACTTGTTAATTAAGCAATCAAGTCTGTTAATGGAAAAAAGCTACAAGGTAATATATCTAAAAACAGTTTGTCACTTTAAAAAGTATGTAAAAACTTATGTATAAAAGCGTGTGTATGAAAACATGTATATAGGAACTCCAGCATATAAAAACTGATAATCAGTTTACACTTCTTCTACTAAACTTCTACTTTAAAATGTATGTGGATATGTAAATATTTTATTTCTAAATAAAAATAAAAGTAAAATTAAAGTTAAAAGTAGCATTAAAAGTATTTTACAACTATAATTCTCTATCAGGTTGTCGTTTAACCAGTAGGAAATAAAAATTATACTACAGAAAAAAACTATCTAATGAGGCTCTTGAGCCTTAAAATACATTTAATCGATAAGTAGTCATTGAGACCAGAAAAGTTACTTGCATCTAAATGTAATTGTCAAACTAGTTCTAATGTTTCAAGTAATAGTGAAAATGGACCTCCCCTCACATTAACCGGCACCATGTCTATCCCTTTAAAACTAAACTCATGTTCTGGGAAGGTATCTATGTGTTTAGCCAAGGCATTTTCGCATTTATTTTTGTTAATGCAATACTGGTGCTCGTATACATGTCCCCTCAGCTTCCTGTTGGTTTTCCCAACATAGAAAGCTGGACAGTGGTTGCAGTTGGCCAAATAAACTACCCCTTTAGTTTGACAATCAATTTTGTAGTTGATGTTAAATTTAGTGTTCCCCATAACAAAAGAAGACCCCGTGGTCATAAATTTACCAAACCTACACATGTTGCATTTAAACATGCCTTTTCTAGTCTTATAAGAATTATTGTCTCCTTCCAAAATGCCCTTCAGGTTCATGCCTCTTCTAAACACAATTCTTGGTTGGTCTGTAAGACTTCCTCTTATTGACTTCTCATTAGTAAGGAAATGCCAGTTCTTTAGTATTATAGATCTGATGCTGCCAGCATCAACACTAAAAGTACAAATAAGATTATGTTCAACTGGTGGATTTTCCAATGTAGGTACCAAAAGTGAATGGTTCTGCCCTTGGCTCAAAATTGGTACATACAAGCCATTATCTCTCTTAGATTGGACTTCATATGACACTTCCAGAACCAACCCGGGGGGATACCCCCTTTTGATGAACATATCCTTTAATAAGTCACATTCCAACAAGAAGTCATCTTTTTTAGAGACCATTCATGCGGCTCTAACAAGTTGCCCTTTCACAACTGATTTCTTCTGTGACAAGGGATGACAACTTGAGTAGTGGAGAAAGGCATTAGAGTAAGTCTCCTTCCTGAAAATTCTGGAGATGTAACAAGCTTTACTATGATCTTTTGAAAGTTCCACATCTAGGTATGCTGTCTTCTCTGTGCAAAAAGAAATTGTGAACTGTAATACTGTAGTGGTGGAATTTAAATACGACAACAAATCTGTTGCCTGGGTCAAGTCTCCTTCAAATAAGATGAATATGTCATCCAAAAAGCATGTGTAAAAGTGAATGCTTTTGGACGCACCAATACTGTCATTCAATAGGAAATGATTCTCCCAGTATGCCATTACTAGGTTGGCGAAGCTGGCCCCGCAGGGGGACCCCATCGCTACTCCAACCTTTTGAAGGTAGAATCTGTTGTCAAAAGTCACAAAGCTGCAAGATAAAATATAATATTGAGCAATTCACCCACCAAACCCAATTCCTCCCGTGTGGCTCCATTTTTCCGCATAGTTGCCAAGGCCCATTCCATACCCTCACCATGAGGGATGGAAGAATAGAGGTCTTTAACATCCACTGTTAGGAAGTTTCTTTTGACATGGAAAGTTAAATTATTAATCTTGTCAAGGAAAGTCCAAGAATCCTTACAAATTTGGTCCTCCAATAAAACATATTTCTTCATGTAAAAATCTGCAACCTTTGCACAAGCATATGTTATGCTGTTTCTTGCATCCACTAAGGGACGCATTGGGGGGGTCTTGTAAGTTCTTATGAATTTTAGGGATACAAAAAAATATAGGTATCCATGGGGCTGGCATCTTAAAATAGTTAAACATCTGGAAATCAATCCAGGCTTCGATGAACATGTCATTGATGTAAGAATTAATGCTGTTATAAGCAATGTTCATCTCATTCCTGGATACCTCCTCATAAGAGGCTGTTGAAAAGATCTTGATCATTCTGTCCACATAGTCTTTCTTGCCCATAATGACCAAGCCTCCCCTTTGTCAGGTTGCATGATCCTAACTGGGGCCTCCTGAAGAAATTTAAGCATACCTTTTTTATATTGAGTGATGTTGGGTTTTGTGGGGTACACCTGAGGTCTCTGTTTTAAAACACTACGGATGTCCAATTCGCAAATCTGCTCAAATAATAATAGAGCAGGATGAAGAGGCGGGTTGTATACACTAGAAATACAAAAGTCCAGTTTGGGACTATTGTTGTGGCCCAACAATATTTTCAAATTCAAGCTCCTAACAAAACTCTTTACGTCAATAAGTGTCCTGGCTACATCTGCCCGGGCTGTAGGAACAAACTTGAATCCCTCGGATAGTAAATCTACCAGTTTGGGTGCAATGTCAAGGTCAGAGTAGCTAAAAATTTTAAAGTCTTCACTAAAATTAAAAATCACCCTGCAGTAGTTTATCGTGTTAGGAATAGTCATCGGCACTGGAAAAATCATTTCCGCCAATTCCTGTTCTGTTTCTTGCAAGAAACAGCATAACATATGCTTGTGCAAAGGTTGCAGATTTTTACATGAAGAAATATCTTTTATTGGAAGACCAAATTTGTAAGGATTCTTGGACTTTCCTTGACAAGATTAATAATTGAACTTTCCATGTCGAAAGAAACTTCCTAACAGTGGATGTTAAAGACCTCTATTCTTCCATCCCTCATGGTGAGGGTATGGAATGGGCCTTGGCAACTATGTGGAAAAATGGAGCCACACGGGAGGAATTGGATTTGGTGGGTGAATCGCTCAATATTATTTTATCTTGCAACTTTGTGACTTTTGACAGATTCTACCTTCAAAAGGTTGGCGTAGCGATAGGGTCCCCCTGTGGGGCCAGCTTCGCCAACCTAGTAATGGCATACTGGGAGAATCATTTCCTATTGAATGACAGTATTGGTGCGTCCAAAAGCATTCACTTTTACACATGCTTTTTGGATGACATATTCATCTTATATGAAGGAGACTCAACCCAGGCAACAGATTTGTTGTCGTATTTAAATTCCACCACTACAGTATTACAGTTCACATTTTCTTTTTGCACAGAGAAGATAGCATACCTGGATGTGGAACTTTCAAAAGATCATAGTAAAGCTTGTTACATCTCTAGAATTTTCAGGAAGGAGACTTACTCTAATGCCTTTCTCCACTACTCAAGTTGTCATCCCTTGTCACAGAAGAAACCAGTTGTGAAAGGGCAACTTGTTAGAGCCGCATGAATGGTCTCTAAAAAAGATGACTTCTTGTTGGAATGTGACTTATTAAAGGATATGTTCATCAAAAGGGGGTATCCCCCTGGGTTGGTTCTGGAAGTGTCATACGAAGTCCAATCTAAGAGAGATAATGGCTTGTATGTACCAATTTTGAGCCAAGGGCAGAACCATCCACTTTTGGTACCTACACTGGAAAATCCACCAGTTGAACATAATCTTATTTGTACTTTTAGTATCGATGCTGGCAGCATCAGATCTATAATACTAAAGAACTGGCATTTCCTTACTAATGAGAACTCAATAAGAGGAAGTCTTACAGACCAACCAAGAATTGTGTTTAGAAGAGGCATGAACCTGAAGGGCATTTTGGAAGGAGACAATAATTCTTATAAGACTAGAAAAGGCATGTTTAAATGCAACATGTGTAGGTTTTGTAAATATATGACCACGGGGTCTTCTTTTGTTATGGGGAACTCTAAATTTAACATCAACTACAAAATTGATTGTCAAACTAAAGGGGTAGTTTATTTAGCCAAGTGCAACCACTGTCCAGCTTTCTATGCCGGGTAAACTGACAGGAAGCTGAGAGAACATGTATACGAGCACCAGTATTGCATTAACAAAAATAAATGCGAAAATGCCTTGGCTAAACACATAGATACCTACCCAGAACATGAGTTTAGTTTTAAAGGGATAGACATGGTGCCGGTTAATGTGAGGGGAGGTCCGTCTTCACTATTACTAGAAAAATTAGAACTAGTTTGGCAATTACATTTAGATGCAAGTAACTTTCCTGGTCTCAATGACTACTTATCGATTAAATGTATTTTGAGACTCAAGAGTCTCATTAGATAGTTTTTTTCTGTAGTATAATTTTTACTTCCTACTGGTTAAATCACAAACTGGTAGAGAATTATAGTTGTAAAATAATTTTAATGCTACTTTTAACTTTAATTTTATTTTTATTTAGAAATAAAATATTTATACATCCACATACATTTTAAAGTAGAAGTTTAATAGAAGAAGTGTAAACCGATTATAGGTTTTTATATGCTGGAGTTCCTATATACATGTTTTCATACAGACTTTTTTATACATAAGTTTTTACATACTTTTTAAAGTGACAAACTGTTTTTGGATATATTACCTTGTAGCTTTTTTCAGTTAACAGACTTGATTGCTTGATTAGCAAGTATTTAAGGGCATTGCAGTTTGTGTTTAATTTGTTGAAGAAGTTTTGCGATTTGAGCAGGACGAAAAGCAGAAGTGTGTTGCTTTGCTTTACAATAAATCTTTGCATCTTACTTGGCTGAGTGGTGACTTATTTCGACTGGACTTCATTTATTTGGTTTAAACATAAAAATACAGCAGAGAAACAAAAAGAGAAGCAGTAAACTACTGAAGCAAAACATGATCAAGTATGTGAAATCAAAATATTTAGCAAAAAAGAAAACGCAAAGGATTACATCCTTATGAAAAAGGTACTCCAGTGGATATCAATATGAAGGAATTCTCAGATGGAAAACACCCAGCTTCAAAGAAATACTTTGTTAACACAAATAGAATACAGACACCCCTCTAAAAAAGTAGACTTCCCTCAAAATCATCATATAATGGTAATATGTCATGCCACCTCCATATTCAATGGCTTCCATTTCATTAAATCTTATATGAAAAAAATTGCTTCCTGACAAGTATTTGACTTATTTGTGATCGCCTCACACAATTACATTCAGAAATGAGTGAAAACTTTCAAATAAAATAACAGCATTCAGAAGTAAACCATAATACAAAAAAGTGTTTTGCGGGAGAGCATGCATTTTTAATCCCTAAAAGTAGGGGTTGAAGCCCCATATCTCTGTTACTTTTATGTATAGAAATTCCAAGGTTTAACTATCACAAGGAAAGGGAAAATCCCCAGTACACCAACAGCTCGACATTCTAGTGACAAACTGGCCGATCACATCCTAGTGATCACACAAGTAAGTTCTGATCACTGTTCAAACATAAGCTTACCACCCCCCCCCAAAAATAAAATGACACACATATCAGCTGCAGGCACGTTTTACTTTGCAAAAATCTAGCACAAAGGCATTTCAGATGTAGTGCAAAGCCACCAAATAAATTTGACTGACTGAAATTAGACACCACGTCTATCATAAATCAAAGGAGACCTCATAAGTGATAAAGGAAAAATGCAAAGCTAACTACTTGTCCAACTTAATCAAGTCCTCTGACCCTTGAACAACTATGTTCAAGTTTATTTAAATCTTTGTTTACCCAAGAACCATTATGATAAAACTGAATACTTAAACTATAAAAGAACCATAACATTGCTAGCATAGTGAAAAGGCAAGGCAGAGCAGAACTCCATAAAGTGTACAACAAAATTAAAACGATAAAAGAACATTAACAGCATAAGAATAAAATGCACAGTTTCCTCCACCCTTGCATCATACAGGTATATTCGGAACACATCTTATCAAAAACCACAAGACGAAATGTCTGCACAGCTGCTGACCAGTTATCCTCTTTAATGTCACAGAGTTTTTAAATGAATAGATAAAATACCAAATAATACTCGGTCTTTCCTCCTAACATAAAGATGACCACTCAACATCAAACAGTGTATGCAAAATATAACATTGGGATTGTGCTTCAGATTTTAATCTAGACAGCTTCCTGTTACATAAACCAGAGGGTGCAGTATCCTAAGCTCTGTAATGTCCCCTATACATTTTTGTTTTATAAACCCGTGTTCCTGTCTCTCCCGCAAGGATGTGTACAAGTTTGTATCATGCACCTCGGAGTGTAGAGGTGGACAGTAAGTATATACATTATCGAAAAAACAATACATAGAAACATACAACTGATAAGCCATATTCAGTTCCTTAAATGAAAGAATGTCATATAAAATGGCAAGGATTCCTAGATACAGCCATAAACGTCATAATGTGCTGAAGAAAATTTGAAGAATCTGCAGCTTGAGTACATGAAGCAATAAAACAAGCATGCTACTTAACTGCAAGGTGGAAAAAATAATTGTAAAATTGAATCACGAAAACACTGTCTTCTAATATATGTGAAACTTCTTCAAGTTATCTTCATCTGCTTATTAGCCACACATCACAAGACAAGATTTTATTCATCCCAAACCCAGATATAAGCCCCAACCATGTAACAGAGACAAACAGCACAGTATCTTGGACAACCAGACAAGCACAGAGAATAAAAAAATTCAGCTTTGAAGTACTCAACTAAAATCCCAGGAAGAAGGATTATTGAAAAAAAATTCAACGAGGATAACATATCCCACTAAAAGGTTGCTACTATAGAAATGCCAAATGCAAAGTCAGAGGTACATAGCAAAATCCCAATGCAATCTAAAAGAGAACTGAAAGATAAACAAAACACTACAAAACTGACATCGCAGCTTAATTTCCTCATTGGGAAAATGAACTACCTATCCTACTGTTACTTCATGGAGTAGCCATGCCAGCGCATATGTGTAGCAATTGAGCAATATAAGTGACTCAAAAACCATAAACATGTAACATCAAGAAGAATGATGAGAAAGAAATAAAATCATATTCTTTAGTTCTTTCAAAGGATACAACCCACTTGTCTCTGTGCCATGAAGCATGAAATAACTGTGGTGAAACAAGCATCTTGTTCCTTTCTGCCACTTAATCCTTGACGCTGGAGAACACGATATATAACAACCACCTTTTTAAATTCTCCTGATGACTTTTTGTAATCTACTTTGCCAGTAGATTCAGTGCTTTTCTTACCTGTTATTGTGAATCTTATAAAGAAATTTCAACAGAGTCTTTTCATTATTTATTAAGCAGTAGGTATCTGTTACTATATTTCATCAAACCCTGACATGCTTCAGTGACATATCTTGTCAAAATACCCAATCTGTTTTCCCTAACTAGAAAGGTTAATCCAAGATCCAAATCCTTAAGTGTCAAACTCAGCAAATCTAAGAACCAATCTCATTGCTGAAGGGCAGTTACAGATGGAACAATCAATGCCCCAGTATCTCACATAGCATTACAATGACACAG
Organism: Protopterus annectens; assembly: GCF_019279795.1. NCBI lineage: Eukaryota > Metazoa > Chordata > Ceratodontiformes > Protopteridae > Protopterus > Protopterus annectens. The sequence goes on along the minus strand of NC_056733.1, from coordinate 342,141,433 downwards.
AGTTTGCTGTTTACTTAAATGGCTCTTTCCAAAGTAATGAAAAAGCATGGTTGTTTTACACTTATCATAATTATAGATGATTGAATAGATCAGTGTTGCAGTACTAATTCTTAGACATTCCTGCCATATAGAAGCCCACAACTTGTCCAGTTTCCAGAGTCATTACATCATCCACAGCTAAAAAACATCTGGAGACTGACACCCAAACGTCAAGGTATAACTCGGACATCCATCGGCACCATATTTGGGCCTTTCTAAACAGTGAGCAACAGTCTGATGCCTGAAGAAAGCATAACCCTTTCAGAAGTCATGATTATAATTAGTTAGAAGGGGAAAGACTAATCTTGAGTATGTAGTGGAAAGAGAAAAAGGGAAATGAATGTAGTTAAGTCTTATCATCTGGGATGTGGCAGTGGCCAGAAGATAGAGCAGTGGGGGAGGGTGGAAGTTTGTACTGCAACATTGATCTACTCAATCATCTGCAGTTATGGTAACTGTGACACAACTATACCATGTCCTTTGTAGTCAATGTTGCAGTACTGATTCTTCGCAAGACTCCCAGAGCTAAATGTTGGGGAGCAGGTTGTCTGATGGCCCATGAGAGAGCAGGTTCTTTAGGATAGCAGTATCAAACTGTGCCTAATCCTGGAAATATTGGCTAAATGGTAATGCTTAGTAAAGGTGTGGACAAATGTCTAAGTGACAACTTCCAGGAGGTATTGCCAATCTGTGTGATGACCTGAAGCACACCACAAATGAATGGATGCAATTCACTTAAGCCCAATTCCTCATAGATGCTACCTGTGGCTGTGCATGCACGTTAAAGGATTGTTATGCTCCAGTTCTGTTCTATGACATTCCATGATATCATCTACACTGGTGATAAGCTGGGATTTGTGTCAAGGTTGCATAATCTGGATGTTGTTTTAGACAACAAATTAACTTTAAGGACCAGGCTTCTGTCATTGTTCATTCATCCTGTTTCCAACTCATGAACATCACCCTCATAAAACATCTTTTGCTTCTGCAGACCTTCCAAGAAAGGCTAATGTTTTGGTGTTCACCAAAATGAATTACTGTAATGTCCTGGAGACAGAGCTTTCTGACAGTAAATTTAGATGCCTCATGAAAGTTACATACTGGGATATCACAGTATCAGCATATTACATTACTTTTGCATGAGTTTCACTGGCTACTAATTTGTTAAATTGGATTTAAAGCACTAGTAAAGGTCTAATTTGTCCGGTGTGAATTGAGCCCTTCAGCTTGTAAGATTGTTATGACTTGCATTGGTCACTTCATTCACTTTGTTCAGTTACCTAGGGGCTGCTGGCACTTCAGAGATGTGGCTTGAATCCTCTGACATCTCTGCATTTGCTTTTGTAGGACTACACCTCAGGAACATGTTATCTAAATGGATGAGGGTATCCCCTATTGCTACCATCCAATTATAAAAATTCCCTAAAGACATATTTATTCCTACTAGCTTATAGTTCTCTTGTGTCCAGAGTATTAGTCTTTAGTTATTAACTTTGGGAATCTGTCAGTTTTGTACTACCTACATAGTACCTTACTTTAATGTATGCATGTATGTATGTATGTATTTATTTATTTATTTGTAATTGGTCTGCATTGTTGTTTTGTTTATTTTAATGTACTCATGCTTAGTTTTAACCACTTTAATAAACCTGAACTTGAAAATGGGAGGAAAATGGAAGACCAAGAAAAAGTCCCTGCAGATGCAGTGAGGACATGGAGATTCCGCAAAGAAAATGGAACCAGAGAACCAAGCACTGTATATGCCAAATGTTTTTTATATACCAACTGTGACAATGTGAGGTAGTGACAGCTACACCAGAGAAAATAGAGCAGTAGATGTGTAACATATGCCAGCATATTTAGCTGGAATTTTGTAAATAATAATAATATGTCATTTATATATCAAATTGATTTGTACAGGTGCTTGTGTTGAAAATGTATTTGTAAAGCTGCTTGTGTTAAAAATGTACCAACAGTGAGTCCTGCTGGACAGAAACAAATACACCTGTATGTCACACTGTATTGGAACTGTTGAAATTAATATATTGTGACAGAGGATGCTGGAAGAGAAGAAGTTAATCTCAGTCCAGCTAACTTTGAAAAATAGTCTGAAATTAAATTATCTGGTTTAGGCCATAAATATTGTATCTCACAGTTCTGACTGCAACCAGAGACTAAATGTTTGCAAGAAGCCTGGCTTAGTAGCTCTGTAGGAAGAGGGGAAGTGTTAAAATGGTTTTATCGCTTCCAGATGCTTGAACACATCTTAGCAAAGTTCTGTGTGTGTATGGAAACACATATGTGCTACAGTCTGATTCAGTGTCTTGTAAAAGAGGGCAGTGTGGGAACCAGAAGTCAGCTGACCAGATGTAAATGATGTCATTCTATAATACACCACTGATACTGAGTTTTAATACTAGATGAGACAGAAGTCTCAAGGTAGTCTGTTTCTGAAAGCTGACCAAGACGGAAGGCCACTCATCCACTTCATCTTGCCTTGCTTTAGTAAGTAACCAGGGAATAGTTATTCTTTAAATCAGTCAGGAAAATATAGAGAGATTAGTTAAGTACTGTTTTTTCTGTATCTGTGTGAATCTCTCTATCTGTGTTATTTTTAATATTTCCTGTGATTAAAACTGGTGTTGATTGTAAATAGATATTTAGTATTTTATGTTTTCTTTTTTATTATTTATTATTAAATATATTTAAACTTGCAATAGTGGCTGGTCTTTTAGAGAATATTTTAACCTTTGAGTGTACTTGTATTTATTTGGTGACATTGTGGCCACTCCTGAAAGCCTTGCTGCACTGGTCAAACACTACTATTTGTATTAGTTTTAATTTTGCTCAGTATAATTGGATAACCTTGAAAGAGCCTTAGAGCAGCTGGCTTGGAGTGTTCTGGTGGCAGTGGAACTACCTTATATTCCAGGCATAGCTGGTAAATCTCTGCCAGCCTTTCGCAGGCATGTGTGTGTGTGTGTGTGTGTGTGTGTGTGCGTGTGCGTGTGTGCGTGTGTGTGTGTGTGTGTGTGTGTGTGTGTGTGTGTGTGTGTGTGTGCACGCGCGTGTGTGTGTGCATACATGTGTGTGAAAATCAAATCTCAAAGAGTGTTTGTGCACCAGCTACTTGGAGCAGGGACACAGAGCACTAGCTTCACAGAGAGGGAGGTGGAGAACTTGGCTTGGAACACTTGGCTGAGGACTCAACTCTACAGCTGTGTCAGTGGGGAGTCATACTGGGGGCCTGGAGAGAGAGGGAAACCCAACTCCCCGACTGTGTTCCCTGTGAGATGTTAAGAGAAACTGTACTTAGTGCAGAGAGTTGCATCTGAAAATACTGTATCCATTCTTGTACCAAGTGATCCTCCCTCAACAGTATCAGTAGTGAGGATTGAGGCTCCTTGATTACTGGCCCAAAGGAAGGATGTCACACAAACAATTTCATATTCCACCTTAAACATAAGGAAGGAATGGGTTTTTGCAAAACAAAGTTTAGAGTTTAATATTTCTGCCTTGCTAACAGAAGTCATTGAAAGCAAACTAAGTTATTTTCTATATTAAAAAATGCAGCTTGTAGATTTGTGTGTTGTTGAAGGTCAAGACATTCAAAAAACTAGATCTTAGTAAGGAAACGTGTAATTCAGGTTTGAAAAGCAAAAGAAAATGGTCCAAGGTAAGATTGTACTGGGAGGTAAGTAAGTAATACTAGTCAGGCTGAAGACCATAGACAAAATAGTATCCACTTTACTACTTAAGAGAGTCCAACTGATGGCATCTTGGCTACTAGGAATACTGTACTGGTATGCTATAATATTCTATATTTAACTACTGCAGGCAACTCTGAAGATAAGCATGAGGCTTGAGTGATTTCATTGTAAAATAACCTAAACTCCATTCTGCTACTTTCTAAAGAAAAAAGTCCCAATACACCCAAAATGGAAGGAAGTGTATCAATGACATTGCAGGAACAGCCTAGGGAGTAAAACCATCAATAAAAGATCTTCACTAGCTGCAGATGACCTGCACCCTGTGCTCAATGACTGCTTCCTTGTACTGTGACACTTGTCAGTGGAACAAAATGTTTATTACACTAGAAAGTGTAGAATCAGCCTGGTGCTATCTGGGGAATAAAGGGGAAAGCAAAAAGGTCAATGGAGCTGCAGGGAGAGACAGATCTTCATTAGCCAGTGAAGGGGGTCGGAGTTAACAGCCCTTAAAGCTGAGATAAGGATCAGTGATCTGTGATCTGTGTAGAAAAAGGATTCTTTGTAGCCTAGAAGAAACAAGGACTGAAGCAGCAGTTACTTTAAAGCTCTGGAGCAATAGCAAGCCTTTTGACAGAGTAAAGCAACAGGCTGTCAAAGGTACAGTCACTGCAGCTTCCCTTGAGCAGCTGAAAAAATGCTCATCTTTATCCCTATGTTCTAACAGGGTGCACAATGTTGAAAATAAAACTCGTGAACTTCTTTTAGTCTCCTCTGCAAAGCATTTCAGGGACTTAGTATGCATATGTGGACTGGAAAAATGAAACTTCTAGCAAGCTTATGAAAAGCACAACAATCCACAGTCTCAGTGGTAGACACAAGAACTGCAATCAGAATTTGACAGTCTGACAGTTTAATGCCATTGGTCAAGGATATAAGTTGTTAATGAACTTTATTCTGTAGTCTTGGGATTGATTCCCACAGTTTCCACAAATTCTGTGACTCAGAGCAGGTGATTTAACTAAGCAGTACTCCCTGGTTCCTTCTGAAAAGGGGCATTTACATCTAGTCACATGATTAACATAGATATTACTCAATCAGTCAATCAAACAAAAAAAGGGAAAAATCATCTTGCTTGAATATCTTCTTCCCAAGATAACAGAAAAACAGATGAAACATGACATACTAAAATGTGGTGGCAACAGTAACATGGAAACAAAATGTTGCTCTAGTATTTTGATATGTGAACTAAAATGCAATCATGATACTGGCCATTTAATATAAACTGGAGGTAAGGAAATGAGGTAGTCAGACTGCCTTCTTTCTTTATACTTTGTGATGACAGGCTATACATGATACCAACACAGGTAACAAATACAGTTTTGATTCTGGTTTCAGACTAGCATCTGATGGATGGATATTCTACTAGCTACACATGCTGATAAAAACAACCTCGTGGAATATCTGTGATGTGTGCTAGGCCACAAGTAAGGCTGTTGACCTTATTTTATTCTGCTTATTTTGCATTTTACTCTGTTAAAGTTAGCACTTACATTATCAGTAACTACTTGAACTAATGTTAACCTGCTTCTTATCTATAGAAAATAAGCCATAAAGAAGGATTGCTGTAATGTGTGAAAGATGCACACAAAAACAGACTGTGAAGACATTCTAAGAAAAGCTTAGCTACTATACAAAATGGTATTTAATAAAAGTAAGATTCTTTCACAAAAGAAGATCTTCTGTTTCTGAATAGACAATTTAATACAGAAGGGTGCAATGATTCTGCAATAAAATTACATCCAAAGAAAATAAATCTTGGATGTAATATGCAGGATTAGTAGATTTTCAGTAAGTGGAGCCTTCCAGGTTTTATTTTCCTCTACAGCATTCACCCAGCAACAATGCGAGAGTCACTACCAGCTACTAGGCATTGAATACAGGCTGATATTCTCACCACAAATTTTTAGTAAATACATTCCTTCTACTAGGCATATCAGAAGCATTTTTATCATGAGAGAAGAGTAGAAAATTGCAGAGATTTTAGAAAAGGAAATGTCCTAGCCTAAAAGACAAAGCAGAGTTAGAAGGCAATTAAACAAAACTGTGAGACAAATGTTTTTGTAATACAGCCAAAGAATTAAGACAAATAATTACATTTAAAACAACCTCAAAATAAACTTATTTGCAATCTATGGAAGTACTTTCCAGTCTGTTCACGAGATGCAATATAGCAAACAAAAATGTAAACAAATCAGTAAACACAAAGACATATGATTTAATACCTTTTACTGGATCGACATAGGTTTTGTATCCACTAAAGCTTTTGGGCTAGCATAAATCCTTGATCAGGAGTTATTGAATCACATGTCTTTGTGTTTTTTATCATGGACAACACTGCATTTGTTGTTTTTTTTTCTCATACAAACTTTCTGATAAAGGGTAAATGAATAAGCCTTCAACATTAGAACTTGGGCCATAGCTATTTCTTCCCTGAAAGAAAAATAAGACTGAATTCCTTTCCTTACTGATGTTTTCTGCTCAGGCCAATCCTTCATTGTAATATTTTTAGTAACTGCATTTCTATGTCAATCTTAGTGCATCTCTTTTTTTCTCTGAGAGTGGCAATTTCAAAATCACCCAACATTCCTCTAGTTCTTTTTCATATCTTTCCTGCTTCTATAGTAAATATGATCTATTCAAAATATATTCTATGTCTAGTACTTTACTTCATCTGTATTTCACTTTCAAACCTTGTGTCGGTAGACATACCTCTCAACCTCTTACTGTCCAGATTTTCATTGAATGTCCAGGCTTTTGCCTCATATTTTTGGTATGCTCCTAGTAAAAATTGTGTTTTTTTCTGGCAAATCAATGAGGATTTAATTCATTAAATAATGACAGAAGTTTGAGTTTCAGACTTCATATCCTTCACAAAATGCATGGTAACACAAAACCTGTCATTCTAGCACCTTTCTAAGTTTATAAGAGCAATATTTAAATCTGTCCCTATTTTGGGGCATTTGTCTTCCCATTTTTTAGGCTTTGCCCAGATTTCTTGTACTAAGAGGTTAAGAGGTATGACTCTATGGAGTGATATGTAATGGATAATGTCTTTTTTAATCACATTATTCAAATATTGCTGATCAATATAAAAGCAAATTTTGACTTTCTTCATAAAAGTAATCAAACTATTTATCCATTTTGTTCACTCTTACTAGTTCTTAATAATACCAAAGCGTTACTTTTTCTTCAGCTCTTGTTCACATTTATCCCTGAGAATTGTTGGAACTTTTCTTAGAGGATATATCCTTAGCACAACATCAACATTTTACTTTTTTGTATTTGATGTTCTCCTGGTAAACTTCCAAAGCTTGTAAATAAAGAAGCACAGTCATGATGCATTGCTACCTGCAATATTAGCTATGTGTCTGTAACTGTTTGACTGTGCCTCTGCATGTTATTCCTTGGCTTTTACTGCATGGATTTGATTCACTGCTTCAAGCATGTTGCGCTAGATGTCAAAAATATTACAAGAATTTGTTTTTAAAGGCTCGGAATTAAACATAGGACCTTAGACTTCCCAATATGTTCACATAAGAAGCTTTTGTACCAAAGGCTTTATTTTGATATTTTAACAATGTGCTCACAGCTTACTTTTCAGTCCCTTTCATAGCCAATGCATCAGCAGTAACTTTTAGGCAAAATATCACACTCTTACCTATGACCAATTAAAAATTTTCGAGCTTCCTATTAATTTGCACCATTTGTTGCCAACAATCTGACTTGAAGTCCTGTATCAGTGCCTAGGATGCTCTGTCAGAAATCACGTATTAACTCTTTTCACAGTAATAATGTCCTGTACAGCTACTTGTTGGCACAACAATGGACCCACTCATTGGGGCTCACCTATGTACTCTCTTACTTAGTATAGCATTTTCTTATGTCTCACAGTCTTTTGGGAAGTTATATACATTTGAAGAATTGATTATCTCTAAAGTGAGAGTCTACAAAGCATACATTTACATTCATGTTTCTGTTCAACCACAGGCATATTCTTTTGAACAAATGTGGTTTTTATTTCACACATCTTTGTAAAATGGTTCTTTCCACATCAGATGCTACAAAATTTATTAAAACAAGGCAATGTTTGCTCTCATACTTAAACCCACACTTAGTACACAAGGCTTGAATTTCAACTTCATCATTTTTCTGTGTACTTCATTGCTTTTTTTTTGTATATCCATTACTTTTACAACACATTCTCATTTTGTATCTTATGTTTACCTATTATTGACTGACATTAAGTCATACATGTATCAGTTTCTGTAGAACATATGAGTAAATTATGAAATAATGACAAGTTCTTTGTAAGCTCACAGTAACTCCTAAACATCTAACTGCAGATATTTTGTCTTTTTCCTCTTCAAGAGAATGAAAAGTATTAAATGCCTTCAAAGCTTTTTAACTATGAACATGGCAAGACATAGGACACAAAACCTCTTCAAGTGTATTGGCTGTTTCCAGTTGCAATAAACAATATACCAAATTTCTGAATCCAATGTTTTCACTTTTTGCTAAGTTGCTTTGCATTAACAGAATTGCTTGTGCTTCTGTTTGGAGATTTATTTCAGCTATAAATTATACTTCTGCACTTTCAAACATATCAGTTCTTAAAACAAATAAATGTATTCACTTGTGGAACTGTTTCCTCATTTTTTAAAATATGCTTCTCTACTATGACAGCAAGTGACATATGTTCATCTGAATATTTGGTATACACTAGAAACACTAAGGATGGCATGTTTTTTCACTGTTCCTAAGTCTGGCTACAATTAGAGTTCATGAAATAAGCATTGCCTCAGTCTTTGATGTTTGCCAAGAGTGCTCTTCTCCTCACCCACAGCGTACACAGAACTGTCTCCCTCTATGGTTTACATGGGGTCACATGAACTGGAAGCATATTTTACTATGAAAATAAATCATTTTTATTATTCCTGCTGCTCCAACTACCACTGTCTTTGGTCTCTTTGTTCCACATTCCTCTAGTATCTGCTTGGAAATCATGGTATTTTATGACTTTGTCTCTCTCAGTAAGTAAGGCACTATAACTGGGTATAACAATTACAATTATTAACTCTACTTTTATGTTTTATTCTTGGACTAATATATCTTGTTTACTTGAATCTATTTTCTTAACTGTTGGTATTGAGTGACCCCAAGTGATCCGAAGTTCATTACTGTCAATAATTCTTTGTGATTTATGCAAGGTATTGGGTGATCCCATGTGATCCAAACTTCATCACTGCTGATAATGCTTTGCAGTTTATGTAATTCTGTATTGTATGGGGATCCTGATGATGAGGCACTTAAAAGCAGACTAGAAAGATTTACTGCCACCTTCTGCTATCAATATAATGTTGGGAGACAAACATAGTTTAGAGTCTAATGTGGGATCCCATTTACAGGCTGGAAATCAGGGCAAATGATTCTCCTGTTGTAAGGACTAAAAGTTAAAATATCTTATACAGAGAATTTAAGATGAATTACAGCTTTGTTTTAATGAGAAGTCTTTAAAACAAAGCTGTAATTCATCTTAAATTCTCTCTTTAGGAAAACAGATCTTTCTCTTATACAATGATTTGTGCAGACACCAAAATCTGTACCAAATGTAAGGAAGAGCTGCAAGTCAATGCCTTTTTCTTTATGTGCACATTGTAGACAGAGGCTGAACTCACAGCGCTAACTGCAATCAGGAATACCATGCAGTTTGTACTTATCAGTGAGACTATGTTTTTCATAATAACTACTATAGAAATGCAACTTAATTAAAATGCAAATTTATGTGGTACGAAAACTAAAGTGAAAATGAAAGTGAAAGTTAATTAAAATGCAAATCTATGTGGTGAAAAAATAAAGTGAAAATGGTCGATGTCTTCTTAAGAGTGAAGAACTATTGGATCATTTTCTTGTGGAGATGACAGCATTGATTAATGTCAGAAAAAGAGAACCATTCTCATTAACTTAATGGACTAGCAATCAGCACATTGGTAAGGCACATGAGACACTGTGTACTCAACACAACTCTAGGGAATACAGGCCAGCAAAGTACCAACAGGTGCATGCTGATCTATAAGTAGCCTCATGCCAGGACAATTGTTTTATCTGGAATCATGCCCCTAATGAACTGTACATCAAGTATTTTAGAAATCTTAGCACATAAAAAGAAGTATAGGAAAGCTGTTTTCTACTAGAAAGTACACCGTTTCTTACTTTGCTAACCTTTGGATTGTACTACATACCTGTTTAACTGAGACAGGTACTCACCTGCTTACTTGCTCGGATGATCACCTTGTCTTTCTCCACTCTTGTCTGAAATAAGAAAAAACATAGAACATATAAGTATCTTGGGGCAAAATATACACTAGGATGTCATCTTTACTAGTTTTGCAGAAATATTCCTATGTTTGATAAATTTCTTAGCTTTTTCCTGAGCCTTTTTTATAAAATAAAAGTGACCTGATTGACAGTCTAAACTCATTGTAAGACTCCAACCTGAGCAGTGCTTGGGATATCGCAGTACATCTGCAGCATCAAACAGTGGGCATGATTTGTTGAAGTGATGGGGCACAGCTGTGAACACTAACCTTGGGGTTCTTTAAAAGTTTCCTGTCAAAAGGAAACTCTTATTTATAGTTCTGCATGTGCATGGCGATTATGTCTGCGATTTGCACAAAAGCACAAGCAAGATCAGTTCGGAGATAAATGCTAAGCATATGTGCTACACTTGAAAAGGGGCAAAGAATATCATATGCAAATGACTGAATAGTGAGGTTTAAATAGGAAATTGTCTGCAAACACTGTGCCTATGTGCCCATGATACTATAACATATTTTTCCCACCCTTTGCAGCTGAGTTGCACATTGCTACACAAATGCAAATTGTACAGCTCCATTATAAAAAAGCACACATTTTCTAGTCACTTTGTAACTGGTGAAGATGTTTGGCTTTGCTACTGGTGTTACTGTATCCCACTCTGAGCTGCTTGCTTCCATTGTACCACAGCCTGGTATGTACAGTGATGCTTCACAGCTTCAGGGAAGGAGATGCAGGTGCCGGGTGACTCACTGTAGCTTTGAGGAGCAGACGCTGCTTGACAAGTATAAACATAGATCTAGTTCAAGACAGCAGAAAGCACCCCTACACTACCAGGCCATAACTCATTCCACACCTTTTGGCCCCAGAACTTGGACTGAAGCTCCAAAGGTGGTGGTGTTTCCATATTCTTAAAGGATGCGCACACGTCCAAACTGGTAGCCCAACATAATGCATCAGAGATGCTTCAGGTGCAGCTAACATTGGGTAAGACGGTGATTCAGGTTGTACCCTGCTATAGGTCCCCAACCATGTCCCAAGACTCACACTCCACATTACTAAGCACCCTGGAGAATATTAGAGTCCAACCTAACACTCTCATACTGGGCAACTTCAACTACCCCTCCATTAACTGGGAAAACTACTCATGTACCAATACACTTGCCCAATGTTTCCTGGAATTCATTAACTCCAATACCTTGGACCAGCTCATTTTTACCCCACTAGAGGTAGCAACATTCTTGACCTGGTCATTACTAACATGGGTGACCATTGTTCTACACCAACAGTCAACTCCTCCCTGATTAGATCCGACCACAAACTAATCACCTTAGAAATCCATATCCCTCCCTCCCCCGCAAAGGTAACTACCATGAAAAACTTCTCCAAAGCTAAGTTTGGCCTCCCAAAAACAGAGGTGGCTAACTTCACGGCACTCATGCAAATGGAGACTAGTTGCATGACCGTCAAATCATACATCAATGCACTGTACGAACATGTACACAAATGCATGGAACTCACCATACCCAATAGAACCAAGACACTCTCCTCCAAAAAAAGAAAGCCAATCTGGTGGTCCCCTGCCATAAACAAACTCTACAACAAAAGGAGGAAACTAATGCGGAATAAGGTGAAGTCCCAAGACTAGAAAAACTCCCTTATCAGCCTCAACAAAAAGTTGAGATCTCTCATCAAATCGTCTAAAGCTAGCTATGAAAACAGAATTGCAGCAGATAGTAACGACAACCACAAGGCCTTCTATAGTTATGTGAAGAATCTCCACGGCAATACCCAGATTCGCTCTGAGATACTACACAATGGTACCTCCTATACCAAGCCAACAGATATTGCCAATATACTGGCCGACAGATTCAGTGGCAACTTTACCTCCCCCCCCCCCCCAAAAGACCAATCACAATACCAGTAGATTGCCAGGCACCCAGCATTACTGCTGCACAGGTTAAAACAGCACCGTCCAAGGCCAAGAATACAGCTTCTGTGGGACCTGACAATATCTCTTGCTATGTTCTACATGAACTACAGAGTGAACTGGCATCTCATCTGTGTGCCCTTTTCAATCACAGCCTCACCTCAGACTTTGTCCCTACTGAATGGCGGACTGCTACAGTCATCCCTCTCCACAAAGGAGGAGTGGCTACAGACCCTGGGAACTATTGCCCCATTAGCCTGTTGAGTCTGATATGTAAAGCTATGGAATGCATCCTCATGGACCTAATAAACAAGGCTATAGGGAATCACCAAACTCTGGATCCCACACAGTTTGGTTTTGTGAAGGATAGATCATGCCTGCTCAACTTGGTCGACTTCTTTGAGTCAGCCACCAGAGCTGTGGATGAAGGCAAGGTGGTTCATACAGCCTACCTTGATCTGGCCAAGGTCTTTGATACCATTCCCCACTTAGGGGTCATAGAAAAGCTCACTAATCTAGGCATCAACCCCGATATCACTAGGTGGGTTGCAAACTGGCTCACAGATAGAACCCACAGTGTGAAAGTAGCTGACTCCAAGTCAGACTGCTGATCAGTCACAAGTGGAGTCCCACAGGGTTCAGTCCTGGGTCTTCTCCTGTTTGGTATCTACTTCTCTGAAGTCCAGGCCAACACGAAGGGACTCTGTCTGACAAAGTTCGCAGAGAAGTGCAAGTTGGGAGCTATTATTAACTCCCCAAGTGATGTTGACACTCACTGAGACCAATGACTGGCGTCAGAACCATGGCCTTAATCTCAATGCCAAAAAATGTGTCATCATCCCCTTTGGGAAAAACCCAGTTCCCATAAATTAACACATCGATGGTAGTCCACTGAACACAGAAGGTGTTATAAGAGATCTAGGAAGACAGGTTGACAGCAACCTCTTTTTTGACCACCACATTGCCACTGTGGTCAGAAAGTCCTTCTGTGTGGCATATCTCATTACTAAGGGTTTTGCATACAGGAAGAAAGAGGTCACTGTCTCCCTCTACTCTTCTCTCATTAAGCCAGTCATCGAGTATAATACCCCATTTGTCATGTACCTCACTAGACACCTGCAACAACTGAAGAGGCTGCAAAAGTACCTCGCAAAGAGGATCCTAGGCCTTAAACACTTGTCCTATATGGACAGACTCAAAAAACTCCAACTATTCTGTTTCATATTGCCTTCTTAGTGGCAATCTCTGCTTGACTTACAAAGCCATGTCTGACCCAGCTCTGTTAGAAATGCTACATCTAAAGAAATCTTAATCCCTCCACACCATACACTCCAGAGACCTCAACCTCATGACCACAATCAACAGAACGTGCTGGAGGGACAGGTTCATAACCCAGAGACTGCCCATGCTATGGAATAGACTTCCTATACATGTCAAACAGAGCACCTCACTGGCCCTCTTCAAGAGAATTCTTGACGAGTGGATGGGAAATAGAAAATTCACCACACGGATCACTCCAGTGGCTCTACTCAACAGAGGCACTGGGAACTAAGGTCGGGTGGCATGATGCCAGGGTAATCCTATGGGCTAGGCTTGTAAAGGCTCCAGGGTCATTAGCCTAGTACACACCTATGAACCTATGGAGAGGAAATTATTAGGGAGCTGGTGAACTTGTATGGCCCACAAACTGGAACTGGAAGTGTGTGGCCTTCTTATTCTTATTGAGAGCAGAGTGGTGCTGAGGTAGCATTGTCTCCTTACAACAAGAGGTCCTCTGGTTCAATTCTTGGCTGGAGTGCCTTCTGTGCAGAGTTTGCATGTCCTCCTTGCATTTGTGTGGGTTTCCTCCGGGTGCTCAGGTTTCCTCCCTCATTTCAAAGATATGCATCTGGAACATTTCTTTCTGGGCCTTCGCTAAAATTGGCTTTGTTCGAAGTCAGACTTTCCTGGTAAACAAATGTTAAATAAATAAATAAATTCCCATGAATACCAAGGTACGTATAGTCCTCACTCTATTTGCCATGGAGACTTTTCAGAGACAGACCAGGGACTTTGGTTATCTCACAAGCTTCTGCCTCAAGGATACTGCAGCAGTTCCTTGATACACTCTTACCCCATGCGGATGAGTATATCTATTTCCCAGTGTTACCACAAGACATAGCCACTGTCATATGTGCTTTCTAGTGAGAGGCATACTTCCTTGAGCTGCTTGTTGTGCTATAGTATATCCATGTGGTTATCAGGATTCGATCTGGAACAGGCGGTGGGGGTTACTATAATAGGAAGGCTACCTCTCAACTGTCCAGATTTTTGTCTTATATTTTTGGTCTGTTCCCCATAACATTTGTGGTTTTCTGGAAATTTATTGAGGATTGAAGTCACTAAATAATGGCAAACAGACTTCATATCCTTCAGAAAATGTATGCAAATGCAAAACAAAACCTATATTATTCTAACACATTTATTAAGTGTATATACGAGCAATAGTTAAAATACTGAGTGTCTATGTTTCGTTGTATTCATACTCCAGTCACTCAACTCACCAGATACACATATGTAGCGACTACAACGGCACACATGAATATGTACATGCATACTCTGAGTGCCTGCAGCCATACAGAGATGCACACCAAAAATCCTGTTATAAATGCAAATAAATCTGTACATTTTCCAGTTAGCCATCATATCTACAAACTCTCTAACTTTTTTTGTCTGTTTCATGATGTGTTAACTGTCAGAATTTTTGTCTGAGGAGGGCCTAACAATGCTGGTTATTGACTAATCACCCATTATCGTAAAAAATATACAGTTTAGATTTAGTACCTTAGTATTCAGTGGAGTACTTATCCAGCGTGAAGTGTCATAAGAAATTTGTGCATGGGTTTATGACCGACATATTTATAAGAAGAAAAGACTTATACATTTACAAGTTGAAGGGACTTACCACCTTCAGATGATTAGCCTGTGAATAATGCTTTTCTTTTTTAAACTGAAAATAGATTACTGAAATCATAAGCAGCAAAAAAAAAAAAAAAAAAAGAAATCACATTGCACACTCAAATTACTTTTGTAGATGTTTATCCTAGAAAATTCAGTTCCGAGTATAAAATATTCCTTTAGAAAACAATTGTAATTTACTTACACCATGTACAAGTCCTTTCTGCATCCCACATGGAACCTGTTATCCAATACCCAACAACTTCTTCTACGTGAACATATTTTGCATATATGATTCTGTTTCACATTTAGTGAGTATAAACTCTACAAATGTCAAGTACTAGATAAAGACTACATTGTGGCTAATCATATTTTACAAGACACCAAAGTTTTTCAATACCTGGAATTTGGGAAGACTGTCTAATCCAGGGAAATCTTCAATGTCACCAGTGGTAATATTGAAGCAGGCACCATGCCATGGACATCTTATTCGGCCACCTGACAAAACCCCTGCAAATACACAAAAAGAATAACAAACATTATAATATATCCTATATTAACCTTTCATTCATTCATTCATATATATGCTTTAAAGGAAGTAACATGGTTCAAGTTAAGCAGATCTGCATTTAGAAGCACAGGGACTTGCAACATGGGGAAATGCCATGCAGTTTCATATGTAAATATATATGGGTTGGGAGGTTGGTTCAATGGGCAAGGTGTTTAACTTACAGATACAAGGTGCAGGGTTTGATTCTTACGTGGGGTAATTGGTTAGGCTTAAAATGGCTCAAAAGGGCAGTTAGCCGAGCACAAATCTATGAACCTATGAACCTAAATGA
This sequence comes from Protopterus annectens, assembly GCF_019279795.1. NCBI lineage: Eukaryota > Metazoa > Chordata > Ceratodontiformes > Protopteridae > Protopterus > Protopterus annectens. Next base: position 342,125,603 of record NC_056733.1, on the reverse strand, counting down.
AGAAAGTGCTGTTCTGCATTTCATACAGAGATTCTGGAAAGAAAATGAAACTTAATTGATGTGTTCCTGATGGATTACATTGTGCTGCTGCTGTATGTAAAAGAGCAGTACTCATGTCAGCCAGCAGGAAAGAAGAAGAAGAATGCTAGGATTTCTATTCAAGTATTTTAAGTTTGTTAATGGATAAATCTGCACAAACCATTTAGTATTTCTTAACATTTCTTCATTCTGCCATACATAATCATACTTTCAATACCATACATAAACATCTGGGGTTTGTTTTGTTACTTTACATCTTTATTTTTCTCTTTATACATCTAAGTTATGTGCACCAAAAAATATCCCATGAAATTTCATAATCTGCTTTTAAGTTTTAAAATGATGCTTGTAATAGAAATAAAAACATAAAAAAGAACACTATTTTCCACCTATATTATCCCATTATACACAAAACTGTGCATTTATTTTTTTCTTTTATTGGATTTAGTTAGTAGAGTAAGATAAAACATCAAAGGGTTTAAATTTTAAGGTCCATGTCTGACTATGAGCTCCTTTGCTTTTTTTTTTTATCCAAGTCTTCTAATATTCTGAATGGTCTTTGCATTTCAATACACTTGTTATTTTACAATCACTTATCAATTGTTAGTTAATACAAATTCATGGCAGAAACGTTGATATCCAACTCAAAATTTTATTTGAGAATTAAATGTTGTAGTTTCTTTGTCTTTCTTATCAGCATAATATGCTATTGTATAAATTAAAACTTGACTTACATTGTAATGATTATGCACAAACTTGTTTCCACATGAATGCTATGGATATGAGTGCATATGAAAGCGATATTTTAATAAAATCCACAGAATAGACTATAGCATTTGATTTGCCCCCTGAGGTAAACTTGAATGACAAGTGAAAAAAGGCAGTCATACTCACATCCATAGCAATTAATGTAGTTAAACATGTATAAACTTTCCTACTAGCAGCTTCTGTCTGTAATTAAGTAAAAAACATACTTTGTAACAATTTCAATAAAAAGGTTAAAATTCTCAAAAGGAAACATTTTATCCATATTACTTTGTCCTAATATGCTTAATAAACAGATTACTTTTCTTCTACTTTCACATGATATACTATACAGTATGTTTTACTCTCACCAAATAAGCACATACAATAGTGGCACAGATTTTTTAGGGAAGATGTAAAGTAGTAGATGGTGTCTCCACCATTAAACATGGGTACATGAGTACACACGTAGACATACACACACACACACACACACACACACACACGTGTAATTACTCATATTATTTAGGGGAAGAAAATAAAACACTGACATAAATTTAATTTACTCTTAAATGTACATTACATGATTTCCAGGATTTTAAGTCCCTAAAAATCTTTAAATATTCTGCCATTATGCTGTCATATATGCCTGTTTACTCATGTTTTCATCCAACAGTACTTTTAGCAAATTAGCTGTACTGACAGTCGTTATCCACCGTGACAAACCACTTATCTTGTTATTTGTTAAGATGCTCCCTAACCCAACATGATATTTTACACCTCTTAAATCCAAACTATTGCAATCATACAAAAAATAGTATCAGCTATTTTAAAACTCCCTCTCACGTTCCTCCAGTTTCCCTACACTCCAAGGAGTACATACCAAGGTCTCCAGTACTACTCAGTTTCTTTTAAGATTTCAGCTTATATTCTTGTTATTTAGGTACTAAGCCCTGTTTCAAAATTGTAATATTGGTATCATAAGCCTAAAATAATACAAACCATCGTATAAGGACTTTGATTTATTATAAACATAATAAATCTTTCAGTTCCTACTAGCCTTTTTGCAGATTATTTCAATATGATATTCAAGTGCAAGTCTGTTATTTATCAGAATGCCTAATCTTCATACAGATATCCCATCCATTTTTCTGTTTTCTTCTCCATCTATATATTGTTTACCTTTATCATTTAATATCACAAACTTGCACTTCCCAAAGTTAGTTAGATCATTCATAGTTGCCTATTTCTCAATTGTATCTAAACCTGCTTGCACATTTGTGTAAACCTGTTTCAGTGTTATTCATGCTGCTATTTTTACATCACCTGTAAGTTTAACAAATCAGTTACCCTTTACCTCTGACATGTCACAAATACATATAAGAAAAAAAAGTAATGGCTTGAGGGTAGAACCCCAGACAAAATGTATTTACTGATAGTCAATTCTTTCATCCATATGGATATTACACATTACTCTGGATTGTCTGCCCTCCGACCAAGTTGTCCTTCATTTAATAATACTCTAAACGTTAGTGTAGCAAAGGCCTGACTACAACCCATGAATAGAATATCCATTTGAAAGCTACAATCCATTACATTTCAATGTTCCACAATACAGAGTTACCATAAATTGACATGCCATCATTATAGGAATGTTGTTTTTCATTCTTCCACTAGGTTCTTTCCAGGTAACAGTTTAAGGATTGTCATGCTTAACATGGTAACTAGACTGTAATTCACATGGCTGCTTTTGTTGTCTTTAGCTTTCCAGATTGGAATAATATTGGCCTTTTTTTCCAAATTGTTGGCACTTATCCCTTTCCATGCTTCTCTTTAGAAGATGGTATAAAACAGAAGTAAATTGTTACTGTACTTCTTTAAATATTTTTTATATTAACCCCACAAAAACCCAAACCTTGTAAAGTTAGATGTTTTAGGTTTTCTTCTTCATCCTCCAAGTCTTGCACTGAATCATTCAATTTACCTCCCTCTTTTTTCACAGAAGATTATCCTCAAAATCTGATATCCATTAGCAAACAATATTCAGATCATCTGTAAAGTTTTTTTTTTCTTTTCTATGTCATTAGATTTATTTTACTTCCCTTTACCTACCACCTTACTTGTTTGACCATCATTTGTGCTTTCATTATTAATAACCCTTCCTGTGTTCTACGTATTTTTATTCTTTTTCTTACATTGTCCTGTTTTCATCTACATTACTTTTTCTGGATTTGTTTTATTTCCTGTGTTTCTCTTGTCAGACATTTTTCACATAATTCTATCATCTCTCCCCTATGACCTACTTACTTTAGGTTATCATCCCTCTTTTCTATTGCACTTTTTATGACAGCAGTACCTTTATACAAAGCCTCATATCAGTTTTTCATGGCAACCAGTGGCAATTTTGAGACTCATTAATGTGTGATCAAGAATAGTGACACTTAAAGACTGAAAATTAAAAAAGCAGACTTACATATGTTAAGTCTGAGATTGTTTTTCCTTTAAGTATTCCTTTTTCTCCTGAAGTGTGGTAATCTTAGAGCTGATCAAGTTCAGGGAGTATGGAGTGCTTCCAGCTATGTAAAATATAACTTTAAAGGATAAAAGAGATGTTTGACATTCACTGTTCTCTTGTATTTTTGGTCTTTTTGTCTTTTTTTTTTTGTTGTTGTTATTTTGGGATAATGCTTACAAACCTCAGCACTTCAACAGGGAGCTATTTTTCACACTAATCTGCTTTCTATCACTACTGTTTGTTAAAGAGAAAGAATATTCTAGGGCTTATGTACACATGCATTTTCACATGTGCGTTTTTTAGTATACACTAAATTCTCATTCAAGAGCCATATGCTCTACATATTGACATCTGTACAGTATATTCATATAAATGAAAACTATCCAGATCCCTACCTAATGGATCGATTTCTCATTGTTCCAAATATTTTATGATAACACAAGACTAGAAAGTAGAAGAATGCGGTAATAGTTATTTTTGAACTTCTTTTATAGCACGTTTTAAAATTATATTATGAACTCAATCCCCTGTACTTTATCACCTCATATACTTCCTGCTGTATTATTATAAACCCATTGTGAGAAATCCTTTCTGCCCTTCTTCCTTGTTATCCATTTAATGAGGTGCTACCAATCATTCTATAATGCTGTTATAAAGTTTTTATTACTATATGGAGAATATTATCTTCATCGGCAGTTTTCTGTAATGACTTCTGTGTGCTCACACAACTTTCTACTTTAACGTAATATTTCACATATGTACTTCTGATACATGTTCAGCTCCTTCAACAAAATACACCGCCAGACCCTATGGCAGCTGTCAAAAAGACTAGAGGAAGTTCCCCAATGCCCTAGCCAAATTTGCCCTAGTAATATAAATACCACCTCAGGTCTCCCCTGAAAAGGGTTGACAAAAGATAAAAATAAATAAATAAATATATATATATATATATATATATATATATATATATATATATATATTTAATTAATAGCAGTTGTGAAAGTTACAAAATATTAATCTTACCAGCAGATAAGTAATAAAAAAGAGAGAAAGAGAAGAAAAACCGAAAATCATCATGACCTACTAGAGTTCTAATTCATTTCAGCCCATGGCTGCTGTCTTGTACACTAAAGCTCCTTTCAGGAATAGTATATGTAGTGTATATACATGAGATTTTCAGGGTGTGGCAAATGAGTTAAATAGGAAAAGTTCAAAAGTTACTGACTTATTCTAAAGGTATAAAACTATAGAAGTGAAAGTCACATAGGCTAAAAGGTAGAATCTTATCTAATATTTATATTTTACAGAACAAAAGTAACCAAATGAATAGCTAACTGAAAATAATTACCTAAATACTGTTTTTTAAGGTAGTCCCACTATACATGTTGACTACATAGGTGCCAATATAATCCATGAGATGTGGAAAATGGTGTCATGAGCCTTCAAGTGCAGTATGCCCTATGAAAAACGTTCTGCTAAATGGTAAGTTTTATAAGGGATTTCAGTAGGTAGCAGTAACAGATCCAGATTCAGACTGTATATTTTATATTGAGGAGAAGTGTTAGGAACCATACTTCTATTTTTTATTTTATTTATTTATTTCCGCACTGAGGCAACAATTTAATTTTTGCATATTATGGTTAGACTTTGAAAGGAATAACTCAGTGTCTGTAAAGGCCATCTTATTAGAAGGAGGACCAATTTCTGAATGTGAAAAACAAATAGCAACAAGTAAAGAAGATCATTTTGTATACCGGCAATAATTAAATAATTATTTGACTGATACAAGTGTCAATTTAAGAAAGTAACAAAAACTGAAGAAAACATACACAATCTAGCATCAGGTATCCAGAATTGTTATTGAGGCATACCTGCCAATGGTTTCTTGCAGGGGGCCCTAACAGAGCCCCCTCCTCTCAAAAAAATTAGGTAATAAAACCATAGCTAGTAGTAGGATTTTGATTCATAAAAGAATAATATGATGAACAATGAAATATTTAAATAAGCTTAATTACTAACAACTTTATTTTTCAGCAATATGCATTCAAGACATTTAAGTGAATCAAGTACTGTTGCCAAGGCCTACAAATCTAAATTTACTTAAGAATTAATGCTCAACTCTTGTTATTGTTAATTCTTTAACATGAGATTCTGCCCAAATGCACAACTGATATAAAAAAGTTTTGCATTATTTTTTGTTATCAGCTATTGTTATAAGCAAGCTAGTATAAATAAAGCATTCTGCATTGTAACCTGGAAAATGTATGGGTTATATGTGAGGGTGGTAATTTATTGCCACCAGGAGGAGTTTCTGAGATAAAATAAATCATAAGAGAAAACAATGGACCTCTTGTTTACTCTAGAAGAATGATAACTGATTTTGATGTTCTTGTCATTAATAGAGGTGAAAGAGAAAACAGACCAGAACAACTTAATAATATAAGGGAAATCAAATCTATTAAATATAGTGAAAATGTGGTTGTGATTCATTTTGCTGCATGCACCATTGTCATGTGTTGAGACAAAAAACACATATGCAGACATTTTGTGGGAGTTTAACTGAGTATAAATTATTATGTGAAGTAACAGATTGCATGGAGTTCTCAAATTTAGTAAAATTAGAATGTATGCCTTCATTGGGCGGCCACGGTGGTGCAGCGATTAGCGTTGCCGCCTCACAGCAAGAGGTTCTCTGGTTCAATCCTCGGCTGGGGTGCCTTCTGTGCGGAGTCTGCATGTCCTCTCTGTGGTTGCATGGGTTTCCTCTGAGTGCTCCAGTTTCCTCCCACATCCCAAAGACATGCTGTAGGTGGATTGTATACTTTAAATTGGCCCTAGGTGTGAGTGTGTGCATGTGTGTGCCTTCTGTGGAAGGTTGGGCTCTGGGCTGGCAACTTGACACTGTAAAATCATGAGCAGACAGGTGATCCGCTGTGGCAACCCCTAACTGGGAAAAATTGGCCCTAGGTGTGAGTGTGTGCATGTGTGTGCCTTCTGTGGAAGGTTGGGCTCTGGGCTGGCAACTTGACACTGTAAAATCATGAGCAGACAGGTGATCCGCTGTGGCAACCCCTAACTGGGAAAAGGAGGAGGAAGAAGAAGAAGAAGAAGAAGAAGAAGAAGAAGAAGAAGAAGAAGAAGAAGAAGAAGAATGTATGCCTTCAATGAAGGTTGGGTGTCGGGCTGGCACCTCGGCACTATAAAAATCTACTGCCAATCATTAGCAGACCGGAGTTCCGCTGATAACAGGAATTTAACAATGATAGTGGATTATAGTCTTCAGTGGTGATCAGTTCTCTGAAAAGTTTAGGAACAAATAAAACTTGAGACAAAGTAAAATTTTATCAGGTATACAGATGAAAAAATGTGATCATGAAACAATTTTAGTAAGTAAGAAGCAGGTAATTAAAAAAAATGATGCATTTACTTAGGTAATGAAATTGATTCAGCTACTTCATATCTTGACAACTTTTAACTTTCCCTGGGATTGGTAAAGGTTGCTACTAATACCCTTACTACAATGCTTGTGCTGTCTATTCACCCATGAAGGCTACAATACATATAGAATTAATGCAGACTTAGTGGTAACCTTTATGAATCCCAGTCATCTTTAAATGGATCATTATTGAAAGAAAATTATGGAAAATCCAAAAGTAGGTTATAACTACTATTTAACAGTAAGGTATGGTTACATTTAGGAATTAACTTTGCTTCTAAAATTTCCTAGACTGCAGCTTCTTTGTTATACATCATTATCTCAACTTCTACACCTTTTTTAGTGAAACACTCATCATGAACCTTTTCTCAGTGACAATCTGGAGATGTGTGTGTGTGTGTGTGTGTGTGTGTGTGTGTGTGTGTGTGTGTGTGTGCACCTATATTATTCATATATATATCATACATTTATTTACCTTTTGTTCACACAAATATACTTTCCAGTCTCCAATATCAGACATTCCTTTAGTACCACACAAAAAAGTATAAATTATCATCATATTAAAAAGATAACTAATACAAAAAATAACAATAGCTATTTACCCCATATCTCATGATGTGTTTTCTCACCATTCCTCACCTTTTCCATTTCTGTGAATATTGTTTCCTGAATAATATTCTATGGCACATAAATCTTCCTTAGTAGCCCACCAATAGAAATTATCTTTTCCTATGACTTAGAAATGCATGTCTATTATTCCTGATAATTTATGTGGTCATGTCCAATAACAACATTTTTCATAAACAGGTGACATCGGCCAGGTCAGAACAACAATTTATTGAAGTAACATGAATCTCTTACTTAGCAAATTTGTTACTTACTGATTAACTGATTGAGTGACTTGATAAAATCCTCCATCCCAGGAAATACTACCAACCCTGAGGTGCTACAATCTCAGAGCTAACTAAATTTATTTATGAGTGATCAGATAAGTTCTCTGCTCTCATTCTGGCAGCTTCTCATAACCAAAATATTCAGTGAGGACTAAATAATTTCACTTTTGAGGACTGAAATGGAGTCATACCTGTTCTCTCCCACTGCATGAGTCATCAATGGCAAAATGGCAAAAGAAAAAAAAAATCAAGAAAATGCTTTATTAAAAGTGGGTTTTAGCATCCTAAGATACTTGTGCACTATCATACTTAAAAACTAATACTGGAGAAAAACAATAATGTGTATGCTAATTTGCCAGAATAAAAGCTAAGAAATAACTAATTAAAAAAACTTTCATTTCCATTTGTAATCAGACTGCATACTTTTATAATAGAAAGCTAACCTGGTAAAATACACCTTAACATGACTCATAAAATAGCATCAATTTATGCTCCAACAGAGAGAAAAACAAGATCTTATGTTTTAGTTGTATGACACATTGTGGAATTATGCGCAATATTTACTATTAAAGCTCAAGAACTATAGCTAAGTAAGGGTATAATGAAAATGCAGAAGATCTTTTAAGCAATAGAGAAGGACAGGAAACTACTGTGTTATGTTTCACCTTTGAGAATTTTACAGCTGCAATACATTGCAGAATGACTTTAAATTCACCAAAACAGGGTGATATTATAGCAATAACCCACCTTGGGTGTGGGTAATGCTGGATTTAAAACAAAGACAACCGTGGGTAAATACAGCATTACCCACACCCAGAAGTGGGTTATTGCTATTATACAATGACATTATTTAAGAAAAGAAATAATTGCTTTTCTTAAATAATGGCATTGTATAATGCCTCTTTGCTCCCCTTCCGCAGCTGTCTGGTGTTCTGCGGCAGTTCTGATGTACTGCGCATGCCTACGTAGTACATCAGAGCTGTGGGCAAAAGCAACGGAGAACGCAAGATCTCCGTTGCTTTTTACTGTCTCGCTATGTTAAATGGGTTTAACATAGCGAGACAGCTTTAAAATAAGCAACGGAGATCTCCGTGCTTATTTTAAAGCTGTCTCGCCATGTTAAACTCATTTAACATAGCGAGACAGGTTTTCAAAAAGCAACGGAGATCGCAAGATCTCCGTTTTATTGTGTCGCTATGTTAAAGGAGTTTAACATAGCGAGACAGCTTTAAAAAAAGCAACGGAGATCTCCGTTGATTTTTTTAAATCTGTGTCGCTATGTTAAACACTTTTAACATAGCGAGACAGTGTTTTATACTAACGGAAAAAGTCCGGGCGACCGGACCTTTTTCTGTTAGTATATTGAGGGATTTACAACGGGCACGCTGGTTGGGCTGGCCAATCAGCGTGCACGTTTTAGAGTAGGCATTGTATAATAGTTATGTTCTACATCCAATTTGTTGGCTTTCTTGTGTGGAATCTGCACTTATTGAAACTTCAGGTTGAAATCTACAAATTGAATAAAGGTAAATGTGTCACCCAGATCCTATCGTACCAGAGAAACAGGGATATTCTGCTTATTTGCCAACATGACTATACCTGCATTCTCCAAAGCCATGCAATTTTTATGGAAAAAGTTTAAAAGTCTGCATAGTATGAGGGTACAAAGTTGCTTCATCCTATAGAAATACAATGGAAATTCCTGGAATTGTATTGTTTTGAAAATTCTGAAATGAAATAGTTTTCCTTTTGATATTTTCACAATTTTGTGGTAAGCAAAAATGATTTAAGAACTTGTAAAAATCCTTTCAGTCATGTTGACCATTAATTAAATACCATTATGTAAAATTTAAAGAATTAATATGAATCATTCTGCTGCCCTTTCAGAAACAGCAATGGAAACCAGCTGAACATTCCCTCACAGAAAACTAAGCAAAGAAATCAGTGTGTTAGTAGGTGGAATTTTCTTTTCACATAAAGAAATCATTTGAACCACTTTACATCTTGGCATGCACAGTTAATTTTATTTCTCTGATATGCAGTAGCCTTGAAGTGAGAATAAATAAATTGCAAAGATGTTGGGGGCACATCCAACCCCACTGATGCTTAGGGCATTTTTCTCTCTGCAACACAGTGAGGACACAATAAAATGCAATTTATATCTTTTGTACAAACTATAGTTAGATACTGTGTTGCTCTTCTAATACCCATATTTTCAGAGCCAGTGAATTTAACTACAACTCATTCAATGTGTATGAATTCACTCGGCCAGATTGTATCTCAGTTGATTTCACATTAGTCTGTTTAGTAATTAGTAGGGTGCCTAAAGCATTAAGAAAGCAATATTAAAATGTTCGAACTGATATTTACAAGAACTAAAGAATATCACAGTCTTTGATTAAGCTACCAGAAATTTAGACTAGGCTGCTATATAATGTCTGGTAACAGCCACATAAGGAGTTTAGTACTTGAAAAAGACCATGGCAATATGCAAATGAAGTGCAAATACACCACATTGTGTCACTTTTTTATAATATAGCCATTAAAAGTTCTCTAAAACAATACTTCAACGTTCTACTGTGTCACAAGTGCTAAGCATTTCTAACTCATTAAGAAACGGAAGCTTAGTTTTATACTATACAGTTGAAAATATTACCCTATGCTATTCTTAACATACTGTACATTATCTGGCCATGATAATATGAGGATTTTTATTGCTTGAAATGAAATTAATGTAGTTTTGTAGCTAGGTACCCGTCAATAAGAAGTATAACTTTATAAGTGAATTTATAAATTTACATTGTAAATTTTGTTTTAAACTTTAGAGAATCCTGTCTATAAACTAGGTTGATTTTATCCATTGTTAATCATCAGACAGCCTGCTCCTGACCCAGTTTGTAGTCCAGAAGTATCACAAGCAGTCAAACTTAGTTTGTCACCTATAATACTCAGAATTCTCAACCACTAAAATAAAATGTTCTTTGGTGCTACAAAAATGATGCAGAATAATACATTTTACCCAGAGATTCATATTTTTGAATAATACTACACCAGTGATAAAACACGTTTTATTTTTAAGATGATGATAGAAAAACTTATTTTCAGCATTTGAAACAAAAGTAATAATGTTTAACCAACCATCACTACTATTTGAAAATGTATTTGAAACTGACCTTTGACAAGTGGGGCTCCATAATGAGGACATTTGTGTCCAACAGCAAAATATCCACCATTTTCTTTGATTACGAGAGCTTTCCCACCATCCAGTTCCACTTCTCGCATCCTTGGATTTAGGAAAAAGAGAACATAATATTACATAATGATTCACAAGAGAAACAATCTGACTTAATTTTCTACAGGCTTATTATGCTGTTACTTAAGTGGTAGGCTGGGAGGATTATTTTTAAAAGCTTGATAATCGACCTTCCAGCATTTATTGCAATCTGCTATGAATAAAAAGATAATATTTTCACAGTTATGAGACAGGACATCCTCTCACAATTACTTTTAATGTATGATCTGCTATGACAGAAAGTTAAAAGAATGATGAAAACCTGATGTCTGTGAAGGTAGAAATGAATGGTAAATAAAGCCATGAAATGCTGAAATGTATTAAAACACTGCTACTAGGAAAATAAATTATTTTTCCTTCATGTATCATATGGTACAGATGTGGTGTTCTTATTACATCATTAATTTAATGATGATGTTAATAACTAAAAGTCATACTTTGTTATTAAATACACGTATGAAGTGCTGCAAGCGATAGGTGCACAAGTGATAGGTGCACAAGTGACAGGTGCTGGACTGTTAAGTGATCTAATAGAAGCTTACATCTCTGTATAAAAGACTGGCAAAAATAATTTAATACTCAATACTTTTCACACTCAGTCAAAATACTTAAAGTGAAATAATATAGTTGGAAGTAATGTAGTTTGTTTTGCAAATTCTTGCAAAACAAAGGAACAAGTCATATTAGTAAAATATTTGCAATACTTCATTTTACAATTTTTTATAAGTGTCTATATCAGGATAAGTATTCCTGTATAGATATTGTGTCTCTTGCAAACAGTGCTAAAAGTAAAAGCGCTACTTCTTCCTGCACAGGTAAAATCAAAATTAAATATTCAACAAGTTACAGCATACAACGTGATTGTACTATATTCATGCTATAATCTGATATAGGTAACTGAAAATAAGGAACATGTTTCTATGTGCTGAATCAGACCAAAATAGGTAGTTAAAATCAAACATTCATGTAAAGCACAGGCTTAAAAGGATGACTTGTTCTCCAAGTATACCCAGCTATTCTATTCAATACATTCAGCTATTGTACCTCAGCCCAAAATCTGTTTTTGCAGTTTCGGTTCAAAATTGATCCCATGAGTATTGGCCTTGACTTTTCATGTAACTACTGAGCCAACTACACTTTCTGCCAAACCATATTCACCTTGCTAGTACAAAATCAGACTTCTATAAATGATGTTGTACATCTGGTCTTCAAACTTAGGAGAACAAACAAGCAACTGTCTAAAACACTGATTCATAAGTGAACACTAGGCTACCTGCCCTGAAGGATCACTTGAAGCATAGCCAATAACCTGCAGTCTGAATCAAACTCTGTACCTCCTGTCTATAAGGTGAAGACCTTAACCATTAAAAAAACTGGTACTCTTACTCACTATAGTTATTAACAACAAAATACGCTAAGTGCTAAAGAAATGTCCATTTATTTTTAATTCCTTCTGCAGATGTATAGTACTGTTTAACAGATTTTTATAAAAACACAGTACAAATATATTATTTTACTCATTAAAACATGACTGTAAGTTTTATACCTCATGATGCTAACCATACTGGTGCACCCATAATTCAGACCAAACAATGCTACTTGAAGAGCTATTTATTTTATTTTATTTTATTTTACATTTGTTAACCGGGCTAGTCTGGCTGGATACATGTCCATTTTCAGCAGAGGCCCGAGGAGAAAAGCTCCACTAATAGACTACGACAATACATGAAGACTACTTACTAAGTAGATCAAACTTTTTAACAGAGAACAAAACAGAAAACAAATCACAAATCACAAGTTTAAAATGTATTTGCACATAAAGCTCTTTACCATAATAAATCATATCTGCCCTCATCAGCAATTAATTCCATCAGCTTTTGAATTTTATTCTGAAATGCCATCTATAAAATGAAGGTAGTTCCAAAAATAAAGTATATAAAAGGACCAGCTAAATGAACCAACAGTATTAACATCACTGTTCTATGTATTTATATTAGATGAATAACACCCCTCAATCATTAACATCTGTGCATGTTCTCATGATATATGTACATCCTATAAAATATATTGGATGTGCTCAAATGTCTGAAAAAAAATCAATTATAAACTTCATGTAAGTTTTCAAACAAATAGTCCAAACAGGAAACATACCATTTCTGAATAACTAAACCGGCTAATAGGCAAGCATTTCAGTGGGATAAAAATCTTTCCTTCATTGTCCATAGACCCCAAGCACAACACATTTTAATAATAAATTACCAGACTAATGTTGTTGTGTCTTTCGGCTTTTCCCGGTTAGGGATCGCCACAACGGAACTCCGGTCCACTAATGATTGGCAGTAGATTTTTACATGCCGAGTTGCCAGCCCTGACGCACAACCTTCAACGAAGGTACGCCCATTCACGCATGTCTCCACACAGAAGATGCTTTAGCTGCGAATCAAACAGGACAGCGTCTTACTGTGAGGCGACAATGCTACCGCAGCACCACCACCGCAGTAATAAATTACCAGACTAATACAACTTATAAAATGAGAAATACAGATTTCTGTTCTTTGACTTAGTATTTTACTAAAACATATGTTACCACCTCCCATCGCTTTTGTGGTCCCTTAAGACTTGACCAATAATGTTATCAGTTCTTTTCCTTTTCATTTAATGTCAAAGTCATCACAGATGCAAGGAACTAATTATACTAAATTATATATGAAAAAAATACTGTAATTCATATTTTAATCGTGTACCTATATTTTCAATGGCTAATAGTTTTTAAAACCATAATAATTTCTAGTTCTCATCAGTAAAGTTTGATTCCAGACTGCTGTTGAAAAGTTAAGTAATATCATGAAAATGCTTTCCACAGAGAAAAATAAATTAGTCTGTCTTCTCTCTTTAATCTGCATATGTATCTTTGAAATACAGATAAAATCTATTTATCTTATTTCTAATATAAAAAATATTTACTTTGCGCAAACAATTTAAGACAAAGGGTCACTTTTCACAATCTATTTTGTACTTGTTTTATTATTTTGATTTTCATTTAAGACATCGGCTATCATTCATTGTCAATTTGTACTTGCATGCAGTGAGCATTTGTGTGGTTAACAGCCATGCTCTGGCTGATGGCAATTCACTGGAACAGGTGCAGTCGTGCAGAGAGCCATGAAGCACATCATACTAATTATGCAAATGACAGCAGAGCAGCATGCAAATGAAGGTACATACTCAAATGAGACATTAATGATATACAAATGTATTCAATCAAATCACTGGGTTGAGATCAGTAGTTATAAATGAAGGATCTTATTCACCAATCTGTGTGGCTGTAAAAAAGTCTAGAGCATGTGGAAAATATCTGCACTGCAGACAACACTGATGCTTGTTGTCATGGTAGGATCCCACAGTATTTTTTTTTTTGGGGGGGGGTCCAAAAGATTTGCTAAATAGCTCAATCTTCCTACACCCAAATGACCCATTTATTCCTCCATTAGAGTGAAAGCCCTCCAGCCTATTCATTCTCTGGTGCAGAAGGTAGAAAGTAAGAAGAATCTTAAAGTATCATCAGAAGAGGGAAATGTGCAAAAGTCAGTTGTCAGAACTAAAAATATTGTCTGCAAACATTCTTAGCCAAAAGAGAAGACAGCAGAATGGAAGCAGAGACAAAATGTATCATAAGCTTTTACTCCTTAAACCATGTGTAGCATTTGTTTAGCTGTCTTTTTTCACTGGCTGCTGCCATCTAAGGAAAATGCATATCTTGTATATTGGGGTAATAAACAACTGAAACAACTCTGAAAACAGATGAAAATGTATTTTATGTCATGGCACTGAGGCTGTTATTTCCAGAATGTTTTACCTAGCATGTATTTTACTTCATTATGAAGTGAAATCAGGAAAACAGAATTTGCTGTTTTAATGTAAGGTATTTAATGAAAACTGCTTCTTCTTTTGGCTTTTCCCGGTTAGCGGTCGCCACAGCAGATCACCTGTCCGCTCATGATCGGCAGTAGAGTTTTACAGTGTCAAGTTGCCAGCCCAGCGCCCAACCTTCCATGGAAGCCACACACACACACACACACACACACACACACACACACACACACACACACCCACACCCACACACACTCACACCTAGGGACAATTTGGAGTGTCCAATCCACCTGCAGCATGTCTTTGGGATGTGGGGGGAAACCGGAGCACCAGGAGGAAACCCATGCGACCACAGGGAGGACATGCAGACTCTGCACAGAAGGCACCCCAGCCGAGAATCGAACCGGCGAACCTCTTGCTGTGAGGCGACCATGCTAACCACTGCACCACCATGGCCGCCTCTATAAAGACTCAAATCACAATGTTTAATTCAATTTCCATCACATATAGGTTCATACAGAGTAATACAAAAAAAAAAAAACTAAAACAAGTAAGTTGAAAATAAAGTAACATGAACTCTGCATATATTTTTTCTGTAAGCATTTTAGTGTAGAATGTGGTGTAGAGAACACTTCTTACTTTAAACTGCAGAATTAAGATTTACTCCGGTAACAAAACATCTGCTTCACACTGCAATAAATGCAAGCACATTAGTGTTGCACTCCCTGTTTAATGCCATCTCACAAGAAGAGTGATACCTCAAAAGCTTCATGCTCTCACATTGTTTACTGCATATTGAAGAGGTTTGCAATCATTGCACAGTATCTGGGCTTAGCTGCTTTCCACTAGTCTTACACTTGTGATATAGTCTAGTGTAAATGCCATAATGATTGCTCTAAGCTTTGATTCAAAAAGTAACACACTTCTACAAAGTTCACTTTTTATGCTCTTTTAAATCTATGCTTCACTTTACTTGTCCTTTTCCTTCAAAATATTCATTTGCTTAAAATGAAAGCTTTAGATAATGACTGATAAAACACCGTTTATAGATACAGCATATATTAACTTTAGATGTGTGGCTAATTGTTTTTATCAGCAATAAAGAAGACTCCACAGCTTCAGAAGCTGAATGTTTATTGTACTGGGCCGTCAGTTCAACTCAGCACAGCTCACAACCACAGTAAACAGCTAAAACAGCCAGAACATACACTCAAAACACAGTTGCAATAAAATGTTTCCACAATACACAAATTACTCCAAGGTTAAGCATTTTCACCCAACAAACTGTCAGGCTTCTTCAGAACAAAAGGGTTTTTTTTTGTTCTGAAGAAGCCTGACAGTTTGTTGGGTGAAAGCACTTAATCTTGGAGTAATTTGTGTATTGTGCAGACATTTATTGCAATTCTGAGTTTTGAGTGTATGTTCTGGCTGTTTTAGCCATTTACTGTGGTCGTGGGCTGTGACAAGTCGAACAGACGGCACAGTACAATAAACATTCGGCTTCTGAAGGGGTCTATATTAAAAGAATGAATGTTTACTTACCCGAATATCTAAACGCCGACATGTCTTCATCAAACTGTGAAAACATCGATTGTCCTGAAGTGTGAAATCCAAAATGTCAAATCGTCATGGTTGGCCCTTCTGCGGTATAGATCCGTAAGGTAAGTGTGCGATTGTTACAGACCTTAGTAGGGTTAGGGTGCGGGTTAAGGTAAATGCATAGATTGTAATGCGTGTTAGATTTAGTGCAGGGTTAGAAGTAGGGTTTTATTAAGTGTATGTGTGTGGATTATTTAGTTTGTTTGGGTATAGCTTTTTAAGGTAAGTGTGCGATAGTTACGGACCTTAGGGTTAGGGTGCAGGTTAAGTTAAGTGCATACATGGTGGTATATGCAAGATTTAGCGTAGGGTTAGAAGTACGGTTTAGTTTAGGGTTAGAAGTAGGGTTTTGGTTAGTGTATGTATGTGGTTTATTTAGTTTGTTTGTGTAGGTAGTATGTAGCGGGCAGTGGGATGGGACAACTATGACATTTCGAGTTTTTGAATTTCGCGGTTTAGGGTGTTCGGTGTATTTGCGATTCGCAGAATATGTGTCGGCGTTTAGGTATTCGGGTAAGTAAACATTCATGTTTTTAATATAGACCCCTTCTGAAGCCATGGAGTCTTCTTTTTTACTGGTTGTTTGGTTGGTGAATTTTTCTTATCAGCAATAGTCAACCTACAAAATAATTGTGAGCCTAATGTAATAAGATGGAAAGCACCGACTTTGTAAAGGTCAAACTCCAAAATAGCAGAATGCTTAACAGCCTTATATATGCAATTACAAACTCCCTGGTCACGCAACTGTCACAAAAGGGCAAGCACCTACCAAAAAGTGTTGTTCCCACATGCAAATTAGTAAAGGAAGTAGTTAAACAAAAGTGAACTTGCACTTCCAAGGCACCAAAATGCCTTGCCGACATTATCAGTGGCAACCAGCTAATTACAGAATAATCATTCCACAAAACTAATTCCATCAAAAATGCATAGGTGATATCATATGTTCACAACTATAACAGAATTTGCAAAAAAAAAATGTTTCTGTGGGAATGTAAGCTCCATTGCACCCCCACACACACACTTTCATAACTCTAAGCATAAATGCTAAAGGGTAAAGCTTGACAGCAGGGTGCAGTTCATGAAGTAGAGTAAACCTCAGCTTTTATATGGAAGTTCCAAAGTTTTTGCATTAAATCCCTTCAGATCTTCAAAATAAGTCACGTTCAGTCAGTGTTCATTTAAAGAAGCTTTATTTAGATTAGTGCTTTTGTCTTATAAACTTTATCAGATCAGGAAAAACTTTTAGTAATACTGGCTAAGGCATTTTTCTTTTATCCTAGTTTCAAAGGGGCATGGGAGGAGGAGTTGTAATTGATTTCCCTATTAGTTTTTTAACTGGCTATAACTGAAGCTTCTCGATTGGCTATGCTTTCTCATTACTAATATGAGTGTGGATTTCCGAACTGTTAATTAGCTGTAATTAAAGATCCAAGATTGTTTGCTCTTTCCTGCTGCTAATTTGCATAAGGTTTTCAGAATCCTTCCAATTTAGTAGGTCTGCCCTCACCACAACTGTGTTCCCAGCCCCCTTGCTTTACATTGGTTTATATCTAACGTTAGACTTGGTTTTCAAGTGAATATGAAAAAAATAATAATACTGTTTTTTTTTTCAAGAGAATACAAAAATAATAAACCTTTTTTCAGACCAATTTTAAGCAAATGAGCATGTGTCAGTAAAGATTATATAAATATGTATGGTGAATTGCTTCATGTAATTTCATTTCTTATTTTATTGTTTTGCTGATGAAGTAAAGATCAGTTAGTATCTACTCAACAATACTTTAAAAAACATTATTTTGTTGATCAAATGTTTAATGATTCACACTTAATGAGAAAAATGTTGACCACATTCAAAAACACAAACACAGGAATTAAAGTGGTTTCCCTGTGTTTTGTTAAACTATCCTAAAAATGAGTCATGGTTCATCATTTTTTAATGACCGAGAAGGGTATCTTGAGGAGCTATTGAAACACAAACACACAAAAACATTTGGTTTGCTCCCCATCTCCCCTAATATAAAACTTAAATAAAACAACTCCACACCACATTACAGTAGCAAAAAGTGAAAATCCTGTTAGAGGTGACAACCAGCTCACATAGTACAAGAACATGTTGTTTTGACAACCAGAGATAAAAAGAAATCTCAAAAATGCTGATTGGATGAACACATTCAATGCAGTATTGTTATGCCTAATCAATTTGCACTGATACATTTTGTTTACTTTACATTTCACTAATGATCCTCCAAAATATGAAGTAAGTACATGCTTTCTGTTATACTACTCCATACTGCATCAATGGATCAGAGTGACAAATTAGACTTACAAGGCTTGCCTGCACAAAGGTTACTCATATAATAAACCCTCTTATTTTCTAGGCATAGTTTACCACTTTGACTGCATACTTATTATGTTAATTAGCCAAGTCCTTTAGGCAAAAACACTTTATTTTTTAGAGATGGTCCTGGATCACTATGAGGTTGACTAAATTGCACATAATAATTTTGTTATTTATTTATTTTATTTTACATTTGTTGACCCGGATAGTCCAACTGGAAACATGTCCATTTTCATATTTTTTTTTTGTTATTACTATTTTGTTTATCCAATATCTGCTTTAGCATCTACAGTTTAGTTTTTACAGATGTTGTAGACTTCCTTACTGTGTGGTTGTGTACACACATACACATATCTATTTATAGATAGACAGACAGATATGTATTTACAGATATGGCTGCAGTCTAATAGCAAATGATCATAAGAGCAAATGGTCTTTACAAGTTTGTTTTTCAGACTTTCATCTGCTTTCCATGTGAGTCAGGCTCTCATTTTTGCCTTTACCCCACTTTTGTGTGATCTCAGAGTTGGCATACATAATATACAAGTGGTATGGGGCCACAGAGGACTTTGTCCCTGCAAAAAAATATATATATATTTTTTTGCTTTTTATTTTTCCCCAACATTTTATTAAAGTTATACAAGATATTACAATTAATACATTCACTATTAAATATTACTACAAGACTGCGGGGAGTGCCTTCTGTCTGGAGTTCGCATGTCCTCTGCGGTCGAGTGGTGTTCCGAAAGACATGCGTGAATGGGCGTGCCTGTATGTGAAGGAGTTATAATGAATCTAGTTACCTATTGCATGAAGAAAAGTCAATAATTTATACATAATGATATTAAATTAATTTTGGAGTAGTTTTGTCGAATGATTCTTGACAAGAGTTTTTGGATGATTTCTGTTTTCTTTTATTCTGATCTCTTTGATGACGGTTTGCTTTAATGAAGACAAAATATTTCAAATTGTAGATATGACAACTTTTTCCATTTCATTATGTTATTTCTTGCTACTGCTACAATTGTCCATACTAAGGAAATTCTTTCATTGTCCATTTTGAGTTTCAATTATATTGAACAAACAATACTAATGACTTTGTTAATGAGAAAGAATCAAACCATATAGCTTTCAGGAAATCTTCTGTATTTTTATGCTTTTGCTCTAGTTCCATCTTTTTAGATTTGATTTGAAAAGACTGATGTTTTTGTTTTTGCACTTTTAACAGGTCAGTAAATGGTGTGATACACATATACATACACAGAATGCACACATATATCTTTATTTGACAATACATATTTATATGCATGCAATATTTTTAATTATATTTTTCCTATTCTATGATATATAAATGTGGTATGATCATCATCCAAGATCAGGATGTTTTTTTTTTTTTTTGCATTTACCATTCCTCTTTACATGTCCACAATGGTGCAGTGGTGGATGCTCAATGGGGTGGTGTGGGGGAATGTCACCCATATTTATGAGCAGCAGTAGCCCCATAGGAGTACTGCCCTTAAAAAGGAGATGTGGTTATACATTTATTTACTTATTTTCATGGTTTACTGCTCATGTTATTCCTACTAGGCCTACAGACACTTTTTAGAATAAATCCAAGCTTCATACTCACTAGGGTAATCTTGACCAAGGAACCATGTACGTTTACCTTATTCTTTTTATTCCTGTGAGTTTGTTGCAGGACATATAGGGTGGCTACAAATGGAAATGGAACACCATAACAGTGATGTCTGGTCTGCCAGCTGAAGACAATGATTCAGTTGTCAGTGGTACTGGAAAGAGCACCATCTTGTTGGAAGGAAGTTTAGAAGATACCTTAAAGAACCCTCACAAGGGTTAGATGTTTCTTGGGGGCAGATGATGAACAAATCAATTTATTTATTTATTTACTTATCACTTGTTGACTGGGTTAGTCCCACTAGGCTAGTAGTCTCTTTTTAGGGGAGACTTGTGGTGGTATTTATACTACTGATAAACAATTACACATGGAAATACTCTCAGCATGCATGTGATTACAAACAGATAAAGGTCATGAACCTTATGAATTATTACTTTGATTGATGGATGGTACCACTCAAAAGACAGGCAGACAATTACTAAAGGAGCTAAGCAAGCAAACACAAGCTTTAAAAAAAATGGAACTTCTGCAACAGGGCTGTTACAGCATACAGTGAGTAAATTAACTCTTATACAACTAAAAATATCAACCAATAAATACATATAATGTCTAGGACAATGTAATAGTTCCTCTGGGAACTAATGTTGTTGATATATGAGCATGTATTCATGCTGAGAAAGACAGTTTCTGTGAAATAAACTTTGAGACTGTTTCAGCAGCTGAACATTTTATTTTTCAGTAGAATACTAAAATATACTGTTCTTTATGGGATTGATTTCATGTTAATGGTCTCAGTTTTGAATTTAAGAAAATATAGTATTCAATTTAGAACTGCTGCTATTGATTCAGATTTTGTGAAGCACTATTTAAACATATTGTCAATCTGTCTACAATATTCAAAATGCTTATGATCATTGCAAACTTTGGAATGAGGTCTGGGTATTTTGGATTACTTTGTGGACAATTGATAGCATCATAACATAGTTTATGTATAAAGGGCAATCAAAACATGTTTTCTTTTGTTTGTTTGGTTGGTTTGATTTTGAAGGTCATCTTTTCACACAATTCAACAATGTGATAGTGAAAATGTTCATCGTGTGAAGAACTCAGTCATAAAAGCAAACACAATGAGAAAACATGTAGAAAATGTAAATGCATAGGCCATTTTTGGTTTGATTACCCACAAATAGTAGAATTACAACCCCACAAATAGTAGAATTGCAACATTTAATAGATAAACCAGAAGTTCTCATACACAGCCTCAGAAATAAAATGGCTACTGATCTCAATACAGAACCTCTTGTAATGGATGTGAACAGAGTACATAATCATGATCTGTTATTTATGGAGTATATTACAAAAAATGGCTTCCAAAATGAAGCTCAACATGATAAGTTTGTTATGGAAATTAATGAAGAGACTAATAAAATGACTACTATTGGCAAATGAGTCATTGAATGAAAAGTAAAATTAGGGACATTAAAACTGCAAAAAAGATAAGGAATAATCTATTCTTACATAGTTTGAATGTTCTATTATTAAAAAGTCCCATCATTTTTCTAGTCTCAATTTTTGTATTAAGTTAAATGCTAACATAATTGGTTTATTAGACTTCAAACAATCAACATGGGAAATTTGCAAATAAACTGACATTGTCTAAAGAAATAATATAATATAGAACTTTGGTAAAAACACATATAGTGGTATTGTTACACTTTATAAAAGTATATTTCTCTTAGACGTGATAATAAGTGATCCAGGTAGACTTGTTATTTGCGACTTTTGGGGAAATTTTGGTATTGTTTGTGTAACTTTTATATAAGCTGCCACAGGACTACAAGAGAGGACAGCTTTGTTTGAAACACTGAAAACTTGTGTTTAGTTGAATCTATATATTATTTTAATGGGTGAATGTAATTATCTTGTGTGTAAAACTATCAAAAAAGTCTACTGATGTAAGACTCAAAGTGGTATTATTACATTGTGGTGCTCTTACTTTAAAACCATGTATTAGTCATATTTATAAAAATAGGCTCTGTTGGTACTAAAATAAATTATTTTGCTTTTTCTAGTACTATATTGTTAAGACAGTTTAGACAAATGATGATACATAGCTCTGATCATGCTGGAATTGTTACTGAAGTAGGCATAAATACTGATATAATTCTGGAAGATAAATGTGTTAAGAAATTGACTGGTTGGGTGTTAAAACTGATGAATGGGAAACAGAATATAGTTTATTATGGATGTCAGCATATGTCCACAGTACTTGTTTATGTTGATTAGACACAATAGTGCCTCTTATTCAAAGAAAAAAAAAAAAAGACTAAAAAATATGTACTATTAAAAAAGAAAAAATATTACATTACTATTTGGAAACAGGATGAACATTATTTATTCCCTGGTTCTATACAGGACAAATTAAATGCTAAGAAAGTATTATTAGAAAATATAGAAAGAATCGAAATGCGACTTTATAGACAAAAAAAAAAGTTATTCAAGGGAGCAAAAAATACATCTTTCCATTTTTAGTTAAGAAAGTAAAAACAAAATGCTTTATGTCTTCCTTACTGAATAGTAATTGTGAATGTAGTATGCTCATACTCTGACAGAAATAATACTAGTTGTGAAACAACTTGTATCTTCTATGGAAGAAAAATGGATTTATATTCAGAAACAGTAGAATGTATGTCTTATTTCATTAAATCCATCCATCCATCCACAACCTCTTTTTCCCATTTTTGTACATGGATTTGGGGTGTCACTTCAACAGTGACAATCATATAGAGCCAAGGTTTACACCACTGGGTGGCTAACCCTCCCACGATATTTCTTTCATACCACACACTCACGCATATACACACCTATGACCAGTTTAGATGTTCAATCCACCTTCTGCATGTCTTTGGAATGTGGGAGGAAACTGGAGCACCTGGAGGAAGCCCATACAATACTGAAAGGACATGTAGATCTTAACAGAAAATTAAAACAAGCTATTACTTTAGAAGAACTTAATTCTGTGCATTCAAAAGATTCTAGTGAGACTTCCTCTGGACCTGATGGTATTCCCTTTATGTTTTTTTATTAACCCATTAACATCTACGTGATGTGGAATGTCACACTTCTAGCAGCCTAGACACATCTTACATTCCAGAGTATTTTCAGAAAAATAAACTTAAAAAGCATGAAATAAACAAATGTTAATATTTTGTGAACGATAAAAGCGATTAAAACTGTACAAATAGCAATCTTATCATTAAAAAGTATACTTTACAGTAATAAGTCAGTGCAATAATAGTATTTTTCCTTAAACACTATGATATATTATAATACACACAAACACAAAATTGTATTTTTTCTAAACTTTCACAAATGTTCATATCTTAAAACTATACAACCTACATATATATTGTTAGAACATTTTTGTAAACCAAATAACCTTCAGGCTAAAGAATTGATAAATATTAAAATGTGTTAATAAACTGTGTGGAACATTTGGAACAAGAACAGAACTTGTTTAGATAGTAGAAAGCTTGGGAACCAAGGTTAGAGAGGCAAGTGGAGCTTCCAGGAAACTTACAGGGTTTTAGTATTAGGAGGGATGCTTGCTAGAAAGAGTTCAATTCAGTTGAGTTTGGTTCAGTTCAGTTTGGATAAGACTGAGTATAGCAGATCAGTTTAGATACCCAGGAGACTGAGTACAGAAGTCAGGTTGAATGACCACCATTTCAGATATTCATAAGTCAGTAAAAGTCCAGAACCTACAGAAAACAGTGCAGTTCTTCTTAATTCTAAAGTAAAATGGCATGCTAGATCAGGCAGACATGGACTACAGAATTAAAAATAAAGTAGAATGCATTATACCTTTCAAAATCCTCAGATCTGAGGAAGTTTTTTTATTTTAAAGATGAAAGTGCTCATGTACTTTTGTATTGAAGGACTGAATTTCTTTTGAAGGGTATAGTGCAGTTTTCTTTCTGGTTTGTTTCTACACATTTCAAAGCCATTTTGTTGTGTTTTTCTTAACTCTGCCTTTACAAAGGAAAGGAATAAACTTTAAGACGTCTCTGTATCTTAATGAATTACTACATCTACCTACACTGTATGCTGCTACTACACAATAAACCATCTTGAGTGAGTAAATACTTTTATTCTGAATGGTACAAGAAGATTTGGCAAATAAAGGAGAAACTGAGATGTTGTCACTTGCTCTTCATAGTGCCAGATAATTAAAATATAAAGACATTTATTCCATCACTATATTTATGTAAAATATTAGGGAAAGTTGATAATAAAGATAATGATGTTAACTGTAAAATTATTATGGGGAAATATATTGACTGTTAGGAAAGAAAAGCAACATTGCATCCAATATTTTATGAGTACAGTATCAAAACACAACAATGAAAATTACAAGTAAGATAATCTAAGTTAATTAGAAAATCATTGTCCTATTTCATCAAATCTTAATACAAACTTTGAATAGGCTATTACTTTATAAGAACTCAAGTCTGTACTTTCAAAAATCTCTAGTGAGAGTTCTTCTGGACCTGATGATATCCCTTTTATGTTTTATATTAACATGACATATCAGCAAAAGCTATTTTTTTTAAAAAAAAGCATTGAATGAACGATTCAAGTGAACACAAAAAAAAGAAAGAAATATGCAAATGAGTCATTTGATTTATTCATAAGAAAGAAAAAATGAGGCATGTAACTGGAGACCATTCACCTTGACCAGTACAACCTACAAAGTATTGTGTAAAATTGTATATCTCAGATTATGTAATGCTCTCACCAATGTATTTCAGCCTTTAGTTTATAGTATTAAACATAAGCCTGTACAAAATATGTTACCATTACTTTGGCAAACTGTTGATACTTTATTGCTTACACAAAGGTATATTGCTTGTTTATGATATTAAAAAAGCTTTTGATATCAATTCTCATGACAGTATTTGGGATATAATGTCTAGTTAGTATTAGCAGAAAAAGTATACATGTTATTAAATCTATAAATCATATTGTCTGGATCAAGCCATTAGCTAATAGACATCTCAGAATATTCAACTTTGTTAGTGTGTGAAATAAGGATGTCCCCAAGCGGATTATTAGATAATATAGTTATAAATATAGCAATTGAGGAAGGATCTTTACAACATCATCTTGCAGTCTGAGAGATCAGACCTGGACTATCCTTGCCTTTCTATGTTTGACTTATGCTGATGATTTAAATATTGTTGCAAAATCAGCAGATTGGGTTATAAAAGTTTATGAGACCTTGAATCTACTCTTTTTTTTTTGGTTATATTATGTTTCAGCATGTTAAAATATTTAGGATTTGTTTTTTTTCTACAAATTCTTTATTTTTAATTGTAGTTGTCATAGTATTACTATACTAGGAAATCAGTCTGTTAATGAAGTCACTATTGCTTCAGAATGGGACAGTTCACTTCATAATATACAATCTGATTTGAAAAGGTAGTTGAGATATTACATTTCTTTTGCCAAAAAAGTGTATTATTTTAAATGCCATAATGATTAGCAAACTAGTTTATATTAGCAGTGCATTCCCTTTTCCTAAAGCAAAAGAAAAATTACTACTAGAAGTATTTTAACTTTCTCTGGGGGTCAAAGTTAAACTCTGTGAAAAGAAATATAGGGCCTGATCCCAAAAGACTTATTGTCATCAGTGTAGGTGACCACTTACACTAAGAGCAGGCTGACAGCAAGTGTTCTAGAATCTGGCCTCTGGTGTAAGCCTGCTTATAGATATGCCTTATATCAAAGAAAGTCACTCACACTGAAAGTAAGGCTTTTGGAATCAGGATGGGCTTACAATGACAACAACTCTTTTAGAATCTGCCCCATAATCTACTATCCAAAAAAATGGATTTAGGATTAATTTTTTATATTTGTCATCATTACATTTTTATAAAGTATTAGGGAAAGTTGATAATAAAGATGACATTACTGGTAAATTATTATGGGAAAATATATTGATCACTAGGAAAGTCTTTTATCACTTAAAAGAAAAGTCATATTAACCAATATTTCATGAGTACAGTATCAAAACACAATGGAAAGTAACAAGTAAGATAATCTAAGTTAATAAGAAAATTGTTGTATACCTCCATTATGGATTCCTTTTATTTTGAGAGAACATGGACTTATTTACCTATACACGTACTTTATATGTTACAAGAGAGAGATGCATGATTTCTTATGGAGACTTGTGATAGGCAAATTACTTCTGAAATGACAGAAAATTATAAAGCTCAAGAATGGGTAAAATATGCAGTGTTGAAGAATCTATGGAACATATCTTCTCATTCTGTACTACAGCTCAGTTTTTTATTGAAATTACATATAGGCAAAACAAACAATTAGTAATAACATAACATTTTTTAGAAAAAAAAGATGTAACATTACGTGTACACATCAGAGAAACAAGTTATGATTAAAATATAAAATAGCAATACAGTAATGATATAAGTCAAAATAATCATTTAAAAATATTTCCATAGGTCTAATAAACTTAATACTTCAGTCCAAGGGTTAATAGAGACATTCTGCTATAGAATACTGGCATATTTTTACCTGGAGGTGTCTTCACAGATCTTTTTATACTCCTAACAAACTGGTAAGATTCTCTAAAAATGGTGAAAATAAATAAATACTACAAATGCGACTAAATAACCAAAGCTAACTGGCGACATATTTTTGATTTTTCATCTCTAAAGGGTTTTTGGAAAAAATGGACGCTTTCTTTAAGGCCTTATGGATAGATAAAATAATCTTAGGCAGGTATTTGGTCATATATAATTTCTTTTCCAGTCTTGTTTTAAGGAAAGATAATTATTCTTTGATCTGGACTATTTTGGCTGTGGCAAACAAAACCATCGCCATCAACTGGCAGAAAAGCAAGGTACCTCACTTTAAAGAATTCCTTTTGCTCCTCAAAGAAGTTATCTTTAAAGAAATCATAATAAAAAAAATGAAATATATTTAAGCTCAGTTTATTTAGGACGCATTTGCAAAAAAATTTAATTTAATATGTCTTTTTCCATTACAGAGGGAAACAATTATGCATGGATATTATAATACAGAGATTAGTATAGACAGAGATACTTAATGGTAAATTACTATTTATTTATTTATTTATTTTATTTATTTTTATTTATGCATTGCCCATTGTGAAAAATTATTATGCAATAAGGTGATTTTTCAGTCATTTTGGCAAGTTAAAAAATAGTTATGGCAAAAAGGGTGGGGGGCTAATTTTACTTCAGATTTTGTTTATATATTATACATATATACACACACACACACACATACGTGTGTGTGTGTGTGTGTGTGTGTGTGTGTGTGTGCGTGATAGAGAGTTATATAATAAAGTACCCATATTCTTTTCAATAAGTGCTGTGGGATCTTCTGCATCCATCTCAGCTCCAACAAACTCAGGCAAATTGGAGATTAGTCTAACTCTCTGAGGGATGGCACAGTCAGGATTGCATCATCTTCATGCTGCACTGCAATGCCAGTACTAGAAAGTGAAAATAAATCCAAGCAGATGGTGTGGAACAGAACCCACAGTCCTCTGATCTTCCAGCATCAAACTGAGTAGTATCATAAAGAGTCACTTAAGGAATCCCAATCTCTTTTGCAAAATAAATAGAATATGCTGGAAGCATAGGTTTGTATCAAAGAGAATACTGTTTCCATGGAACTGTCCTCCACTTCGCATAAAGCAAAGTATTTCTCTTACTCCAGTCAAATGTAATTTCTATAAACGGCTCACTAACTGCAAATTCACACCTGATTTGGTATCATTGTCTCTCAGGGATAAGGGACACATGTAAATGTCCCAACATATCCTTGTTTAGCCTATTTGTGGGTTGTTTGCATTCAAAACATAAGGGCTAAAAACTACTATGGGAATGTAATTCTTAAAATCATCACAGATCAAAAGCCGAGTAAGTACCTGTGAACTATGAGTGCGCCACCTACTGATCCACTGGCAATCTCCAATCTCTACTGTGGACCTCAGGTGGAGTATGCATCCCCAGGCATACTTATCACTGAAGAGTTGAGCAGTCTCGACATTATCATTTCTTTTCCTGTCCAGCTGATACCCCCCCCAGCACTTGTTTGCTAGCTGCTTCTGGATCAGTTGAATAATACTCAGATCTTCATCCCTCTATGCCACACAGAGAGCTTTACATGAACAATATACATATACACATGTGCATTATAAAGCTATACATATATACAAGTTTTAGTTAGACATGTGTAAGAGTACAGTATTAGTGCCTACAAGAGGAATTCAGTTCAAACCAGAGATGTCTTTGCTTTTTTCTACAAGAAGAATGAAATGAATGCAAGGTGATTAGTGACAGAAAAAAAAATTCTATAGCAGAAGAAAAACAGTGATAAAAATTATGAGAAGACATAAATGAAAACCCACAATTGGACTCTGTTCTTATCAACAACTACAGTTGTGCCACTGCCTTCATATATAAGGGGCATGATTTGGAAATATAAGGTCTAAACTGGGTGCATTTGATTGTCCCTTATTTTATCATGGAAACAAAGTGTTAAGTTTTGGGTAAATAGAATGCTTATCTGTGCTTTGGAAAAAATGTTTTCAGCTTGTTGATAAAGAGACCAATCTCTATGATAAGAGGCTTCTGGAATGCACTGGAATATTATTACTTAGATCAGAATATTATTGGAAAATGTAGGTATTGAAAATTATATAGCTACAGTTCATAGATCTATGTCAAAGCCTTACTTTTTGATATTTTCAGGCTAACAGAAATTCCAGAATTTACTCGAGTATTTAGATCAGATCAGTACTTGATCATCGGGTTCCTTAAACATTTGCTGGAAATTATGTTTTTTGTCATACTGATAATAGCCTTTATACAACAGTTATAGTTTTATTCACAAACATATCTTTTACGGTCAATAATAGCAATGAAGTATATGAAAATGACACTGAGAGTTCAAAGATGCCTGTTCCTCAAGCAATGCTTTATACATAAACCTAGGGCCAAATGAAAACATAAAACATGGTCTTTGCCATTCAGGAAATGGTTGCCTCATGGTGTGTACTTTATGCACAGTTAAAATCACATCAACAATGAAGCGAAGATGGTTAGGATGAATCAATGTCACATACATTCTGGGTGGCTGTAACTACTAAGGACATGTATTGCTTGTTATTAGCTTATTTTTAAGCATACAACTGTTCAGTAGTCACCCTCTGAAGAGAAACGGTGTATCATGCAAACACGTGCCAATAGAAAAGGATTACCAGCAGATATTAGAAGCCATCAGCTGTGATATATCATGGTCTCTTAAGATATGGACAGTTAATGAATAGATATTACTACTGTATACATGAGTTCTGCCTTGTAGACTACTACTGTGTACATGGCAGAACTCAGGGAAAGTTAATATAGATTCAAGAGTAGCATTGTCGCCTCACAGTAAGACATTGTCCTGTTCGATTCTCAGCTAAAGTGTCTTCTGTGTGGAGACATGCGTGAATGGGCATACCTTTGTTGAAGGTTGTGCGTCAGGACTGGCAACTCAGTATGTAAAAATCTACTGCCAATCATTAGCAGACCAGAGTTCCGCTGTGGCGACCTGTAACCGGGAAAAGCCGAAAAATACAACAGAAGGAAATGTAAGTAAAGTTGAAGTACAGTCCAAAAAGGGAGAGAGTGAATTCTACTAAAACCCAATGTACTGATCTTGTACAAGATATTTATGAGTACAGTAGACATATTTGTTTAGTGACATGCTACATATATACTCTGGAAAGAAAGAACTAACAGTACTGCCAAACTAAATGTCTCTTCTTCAGTGCGGAAGCTACAGTGAATTAGAATATATATCAAAATATTGCAAAGTCTGAAAATGGGTAAATAGGCAGTGAATAGTTTAGTGCAAGATATTGACAATCTCCAAGTAAAGCAGATCACCATGTCTCTATATCAGTTTAGCACTGGTTGACTTATTGCCCCTTCCCAAATTAACCCAGCAACAAAGGGTAGCCATTTTCAATGCCCGCTGTTGGCTTGCACTTAATCTGAACTGAAGAAATGCATGACAACAAAGAAGTAGAAAGACAGCAGCACTTGATTGTTTTCTTATATTCTACCTCTCAATCTTTAAACTCAAGAAATATTGACAAAGCAGGAAATAATGGGTGGTCAAAGGCACAAAATCAGGGACAGATTTTAAATATTGCTCTTATAAACTTAGAAAGTTGCTAGAATAACAGGTTTTGTTTAAGAATGCATTTACCAAAGAATATAAAGTCTGAAACTCAAATCTATATTATTCAGTGACTTCAATCCTCAATAATTTCCCAGAAAAGCACAACTTTTATGAAGAAAATGCCAAAAATATGAGACAAAACTCTGGACACGTATGACTCGTTAGTACTTAATGTGGGGGAATAGTTGCCAAAGTGGGAAAAAGCAAAGTTTCTTGAGTTTTTATTATTATTATTACTATTTATTTAACATTTGTTGACCAGTCCAACTAAGATAGAGCCTATTTTCAGCAGAGGCCTGGGGAGAAATGCTCTAGATGCATGTCTTTGGAATGTGGGATGAAACTAGAGCACCAGGAGAAAACCCATATGAAAGCTGGGAGGACACGCAGACTCCACAGAGAAGGCATCCTACCGAAAATCAAACTGTAGAACTTCTTGCTATGAGTAACCACTGCGCCACCATTGTACATCAAAATGTTTTGCATTTAGGAGATGCGGTGATAGAAGAATTAAATGAGCATGCTTTTTTTTCAAGTAAACAGCTAAAATTGTGATGTTTTATCTTTTTAAGTAGGCAAAACTCATTGTTAGTGGTAGTATGGGTAGAAAAGCTTTCGCAGATACATTTAAGATGCTAATGGCAAAACATTTTTTTACAAAAATACAGTGCATAGATAGTTCTTACATCTAAAAACAAGCAGGTAATTTCTCTGTAATGATGCAATACAATGATAAAACATATATTTCTTCTGTGACAACATACATGATATTAAATTTCAAGTAGAAAAAATAAAGTATACAAATAATCATGTTCAATGTATGTTACAAGCAGACATTAGATATGACTTGTAAGTTATGAGTAAGGATGGTTACAATACAGATGTTAGGAGTAATTAAATAAAATTGAGGTAAGGAGTGTGAAATATTAGTCAGTAGGTAGTTAATAGATTTTGGAACATGTCAGAGATATCAAAAACAGCAATATTAATAATGCTTTACATAAACATTCTGAGGTTTGCAGCAATTTAAAAAATATATATATATATATATATATATATATATATATATATACATATATATATATCCACAGATCCTTCAGAGGGGGTAATTGAGAAAATACCCTTGAATATAAGGACTTAAGATGGCAATTATTACTAATTTCTCACTTTCCTCCTGGTTTAAATGATCCAATTTCTCTAAAAAGTGTTTTAAAACTTAGGGCCACTAAATTGTGAACTTGCGTATAATACTTTTCATGATTAGGTGCACATTTAAAGCTGAACAAATAGATGTATTACATGTTAAAGTATTTCTTGACCAGTGCCCTTTAAATATTCAATTTTTTTGTGGGATCAGAAGTTGTAATGTTGTGTAAGTGGATTGCTGAATGTTTTTAATTGGTTCTGATGAAGTCTTTGTAATAGACAAAAGTGCTTAACCAGTTTTTTCATTAAAACAAGTTTTTTAATTCATTGTGTTTTGTTCCTGTGACTACATTCCAAGCACTTTATGTTTTAGTTACCAGTGATTTCATAAGTGCTAGTGCTGACTCTCCAGGTTTTGTTTGATTGTTAATAGTTAAAGACAGAAAAGAGGCAGAAGCATTATATAGCTGATGAGTCGAGGATGGTAGAGGTAAGAATACTAGAGTAAATATTTATATAGAAACCGGTTATAAGAGAGTGGAGAGTATTTGTAGGAAATGGACAAAGTGGGAATGTCAGAAATAAATGGAAATGCAAAGTTAGTATTAAGATGGGAAGGTATTTGAGGAAGAGTTGTAGAAAGGTTTGTTGTACAGGTGGGGACAGAGGTTATAACGGGATGATGGTATGAGCTGACACAGGAAAATAGAGTTACACCGGTGAGGAGCATTTATAAGAAAACAACAGGCCACAGTGAAAACTCAAGTAGACAAACAGGCCATGCAAACTTTACAATTTAAATGTACTAACAACTGCAGATATTTTATTCCTGGAACTAGTAATTATTGATTTATTAGCAACTCAGAGATAGCTCTCAATGAAACACACAACCCCCATCATAAAAATGGATGTAACCACAAAATAAGTGCATACAAACAGTCAAGATGTGTAGTACAGGGGCTGGGGCCTAGATGGCCAACTAAGAGCAGTGAATTTTGAGAGCTGCATACAATAGTATAACAATAGAGGAAACTTTTATTATTTTCAAGTTTAAAATGTCAAAAATCTATAGATAAACTACTAAGCTACATAAATATCAATTTTGGTGGAGATATACAACAATTTTCCTGTCATGTAACTTGGAAATATATTGAGTCACTGAATATGAACAATGCAAGGAATTCTCATCCAGATGCTGATTTGTAAAGAACTGCAATTGATGGCATCTACCTTACAGGAACTATCTTTAAAGATGGATGGCTTTAAAAATGACTTAGAAAACCTCAAATTAAATTCTCAAGACTGATACTCTTAAGGAACTGTTACAGCAACACCATACAAAAATAACAAATATAGAGACTTCTCTAAATGACATTGAAGGGAGACTCAAAGAGGAAGAATTCCAAAAATAATTCTGCTTAATTAATTCTTCATTTAAAGAAATACCTAAATTTATGAAATACATATATGAAATCATATATAATGACTTACACTCAATATAGTTAACTGAAGATATTAAAACAAATATCTTACTACTGATAAAATACGCATCCTTTAAACAATACTGGAAAGTTTTTAATTGGAAATGCTTCCACAGACCATACTTAACCCCAGACAGAATCAGTAAAATTAGTTTTTCCATAAAAGGAATATGTTGGAGATGTGAGCAAGTACACAATGCAGACTGGATCCACATTTTCTTTGATTGTGTTAAAATTAAGCCATTTTTGGAATGGTATTAATAACTTTCGACAAGCTTTATTTAATGGATCATTTTATTTAACTAAAGCTCTCGTATTATTAAATGTGAACGAAAGTCCTCATTTGAATAGGTCAAACATGTATCTAGTATGGACTATACTTGCAATTGCAAGGAAGTGTATAACAAGAAGATGGAATAGAAACACAATACCAACTTTGGAAGACTTCTACAGCCTACTGAACAACACAGCATTATTGGAAATTAAAATTAAAGAACTAAGAATTTATCCAAAGCCATTTATCAACAACTCTTGGGGAAAATTCTTATCATTGATTGAGACTATACAATAATTGATCAGACAATCTGATAATGGATTGGACATACTTATAAAGTAACTGTATACATTAAGATCTGTTAGGGTGTCAGGCTAATGTAAATAGTGTACATAGTTATTTAAGATGTTATGTAAAAAATACTATGGAATTCATTCAAATGTATTTGAAAAATAAAAAAAAAATTTTGAAAAAAAAAATGCAGTACAACCACCTTCGGGCTTTGCACAAATATAAATAGCCCATGAAGCTATAGGAACCACTTTCAGAGAAATATAGTTTGATTAATATTCATGAATATAACATTTATTAAAATGGTTGGTTGTTGACATTTATTGAAATGTCTAAAGATAGTTTCAACCTTTTTCATATGTGGACTCAGTTAAAGATAAATGAAGCAGAAGAAAGTTATCTACTCTTGTCAATCCCAAACTTTTTTAGGGATATTTAATCAAAGACATTTACATCCAAAGAATATTTTTGTAAAATGCCTTTCTAGTTCTGAACTGAATTAGATGGACATTTATGCTTAGTCTAAGTAAATCTGACATGTTCATAATCATTACCTGAGGAGTTGGGAAAATATAGAAACATAAACACAAATCACTTTTTATAAAATCAAAAGATTTCAAAGCATCAACTAAGATGCCCTGAGAAATATATGCTAATGTTTCTGAACAAAGTACATTTTTGACTATTACTATTATTATTATTAGTCTTTCCCATAACAATCATGGGATACATTGTAAGGCTTTTTTTTTTCTTTTATGAATCTGGTTGTTAATGCGCTTGTGTTTAAAACCACAGATGTGTGTATGTATGCATTATAACTATATCCAATAACAAACTAATTAATGTGGTTGTGACTATGTTTACCCTTACACAGTACACTGAGACCTATCAAATAACATGTCAGAGTTTTCACAAACCTATACCAATTCACAATTGATCATCCCTCTGTTGCAATGTATATTTGTTGTCATCTGTAAAGAGTATAGTTTTATACAAATTATCAACGTAAGAGAAATTCTCTTGAGTAACCCTGTGTAGTTTAGTAAATCTTTTACAATACATCTGTTTTAATACCACACTGCTAGCCTAACCTCTCACAGGACTATGGTAATGCAAGTGCTACCTGTCTCACTATAAGGTGGAATAATGCCAACAGAAGTAATCTTAACACATCTAAAAACATAAATGTTACTGTTACAGCAATTAAGATGACTTTCCCTGCAGAATCTGATCTGACCAGGCTGCTTATAACATCCCTTCAAAACACTGTAATACCACTGCCACACTCCCCGATAGGATCAGAATGGTAAAAGACCTACAGTGAGACATGACAATGTCAATACCTTTAAGGATAAAACATGTCTGGTTCACTGAACTATAATTTCCAAGTTGCTGTGGCTTGTGCTGGTTACTATACATGTACATGCTTTAGTTTATGCCACCAAGAGTACATAAAGGACATGCCTACTTGTGTTCATAATGCATGACGCTGTCTGCAGTTAAATTAAAATGCTTTAAATACAGTTTTGTAAAGTACTGCATGGCTTGTCCCAGTCTCTTGCACAATTGTGTAGTTGGCTGTGTGTTATGAGTAGGGTCTTTTGTTCCCTGTGTGTTACACAGCATTATTTTGTATCACTTTTAACATATACATACATATATACAAACAAACACATACACAGACATAGGCTATTTGAAGATACAACATAATAAAGCCTTATTTGTGGAAATAGTAGCTCCTTGTGGGTGTGTGGTTTATATTCTGTATTTCTCTTTTTTATGCATGTTTTGACTTTAAGCATTACATTATTACTAAAATTTCATAGAATCCATATTGCAAATGTCTTCATATTCATTTCTCAATAAATATGTATATTTTTTCATAGGCAAATTCATACTGCATAAATCAAATTCATTGGCCACCATCTGAAATTCTTCATTATATATGTTTTCCACTGAAGGGAGTATTTTATGGCTTGTCATTACTTTGAAGTGAAACTGCTTAAATGAATATATGCATATGTGTCATTGCATCATTACTAAAATCCATACTTATTTTTTGGTTTACTTTGTAGATGACAAGGGTGTTACTCTGCATGCCATGAGGGTGGAAGTTTGATCCAGAGTTGTGACATATCTCAGAATAAGAATCTGTCACAGCAGTTTGTCTATTGATGAAGGTTTAGTTCCTTTAACTAGGGTATTTTAGGAGCCATTTATTCTGCTAAGGATCAGAAGATCAAGAGGAGTCAGACACTTCATGGCTCAAAAGCCTAGACATAGATCACCATAGCTAAGTCTATAAGAATTAAAGTACAGAGGACTATTTGTCCAGATTACTGAGGATCTCAAGACTGCTGATCTTTTAAACTGAATTATGTGTTCAGACAAACACATCCCAAAAGAGGATTTTTTTCAATAATGAGTCTGATGAGAGGTAAGTAAAGGAAAATCAAGACTTATTTGGTTCTAGAGGAGATGCACTTGGAAATTAGATGAGTCAGATAGAAGGCTTACTGAACTAATACGGAGACATGATGGTCAATAATTAATGAATTCTGAACAAGACTGCCTAAATGTGTTACACCAGTTTACTGGAAAAGGGCACTTTTTAATGTTTTTTTAGTTTTGTTTGCATCCTTGTGAATGAGGGTAGAAGCAGATAGAGATTTTTTTGTAACCAATAACATTATCTAGGATTATGCAACATGGAAGCCCACAATCTCAGACATTTTCCATAGTAATAGAAAGGCTGTCCTGTTGAGAAAGAAATTTTTGGGCTAAAGAAAAGAAGATGAGCACAGCAGCTTTAACCCTAGACAGATGTCTATTTATTGTTACAATCTTCTATGCTTCCAGGTTTTCTAATTACCTTCCTGAAATTATTATCACTGTCAGGACTAAAATTTTACCATAACCAAATCCAAATCAATAGCAATTTGGTTAAGATGAGGAAATAAAGGGCAGCTAGAGTTACCGGTGCCTAGGAGAGAGAAGAATTTGGTTATGAAGGCATTTTCAGTGGCAGCCAAGAGATAGAAATTGGAAGGTGATAACTGAAAGATTCAATGCTTTGTAGAGTTCAGGAAAAAAGGGGCTGGGAGTGGCTAGGTTACAATAGTCCCACTAGTTTGCATGTGTGATGGCAAATTTTGAAAATGCTAAAAAAATCAGTAGGTGACAGAGATCCAGAAGGTTTGTTACATATCTGTATAAAGAGTTAGGATTAGGAATGTGAGAATGAGGACCACTAAGATGGGTGGAGGTTTGAGCATACCATACCACTCATTGTGTAGCAACAGTTAAATTGGCACAGAGATTGGGGGATGACGTATATATGGCTGCCCTGGGTTAAATGGAAGGAGGAGGTATACAGAGTGAGTAGAAAAGAGAAAATACAGAAGTAGGTAGAAAGATGTAGGAACTCCAGATTTTGTTGATAAACAGGAGACAAGGTGACTCATGAAACACAGAGGAAAACAGAGAAATTAATAGGATTTTGGAGAAGCACAGCTGTGCTCAATAGGGCATATAATAGAAAAGTTAGACATTGGTGTGTTTAGGAAGCCTGAGGATATGAAAGTTCAATATGATTTATAGCATTCTGATCTGCTGATTTAAGAGCCTTCTAGCCCCTTTACTACTGATTGTATTTTAAAGGATTGTCCTTAAATTATTGACTATTGCTGGCTATTTTTGCTGTCTGTATAAAATCTGTCTTTCTAAAAAACAGTTCAACATCTTTAATGAAGTATTAAGTGATTGTGATTGGTATAATTATCTTTAAAACAGCCTTCTTACCATAACAGAAAAAGGACCATCTGAATCTTGAATTTTAATTTATAATATTAATGTATTTTTATGTTACAGTATATAAAAAGAACAAATATAATAATTTAAATGTTTACTTGTTTTATTCCTGAAGTCACAATAACATATTTGTATTTCTGACATTTTTGTTTGAAGAAAACTAAAATGTACAATATTGTTTTCAAGTGACTATTTTGCAGATGTTACAGCTTGTCAGTTTCAAAAGGCCATTCAGCTTCAAAGAATAATATCTGTCTACTGCATCAAGATATTCTAATATGGGGCCGGAGCCTAGATGGCCAACTGAGAGAAGTGAATTTTGAGAGCTCTATAAACTAGTATAATAATATAGGAAAATGTTATTATTTTCAAGTTTAAAATGTCAGAAATATATAGATAAACTGCTAAACTACATAAATATAAATTTTGGTGGAGATATACAAAAATTGTCCTGTCAAGTAACTTGGAGATATATTGAGTCACTGAATATGAACAACTCAAGGAATTATCATCCAGATGCTGCTTTGAAAAAAGAACTCCGATTGATGACATCTACCTTACATGAACCATCTCTGAAGATGGATGGCTTTAAAAATGACTTAGAAAACCTCAAACTAAATTCTCAAAAACAGACTGATACTCTTAAGAAACTATTACAGCAACACCATACAAAAATAACAAATATAGAGACTTCTCTAAATGACATTGAAGGGAGACTCAAAGAGGAAGAATTCCAAAAAGAATTTCTGCTTAAACAGAATACATGGCTGCTTAACAAAATAGATGACTTAGAAAACAGGAAAAGGAGAAACAACATAATGATCTTTGGTCTTTCTGAAATCACTGAAGGAGAAGACATTATTTCATTCTTAACAACCTGGATTCCTGAATTTTTAGACTTGAAAGAGGGACTTTCATTTGGAATTGAAAGGGCACACAGAGCACTGAGGAAACCTGCTTCTAACTCAACAAATACTCCACCTAGATCCATAGTTATAAAATGTCTTTCATTTCTGGACAAGGAACTAATATTAAAATCTGCTTGGAGAAAATCATCCTTAAAATACAATAAAAGCGTGATAAGGTTTGACAATGACTATTCTTCCAGAATACTAGAACAAAGGAAAAAAGTCTGGCCAATAATAAAACTGTTGAAGCAAAACAACATTAAAGCACAGCTGGCCTTTCCAGCCAAGATAAAAAGTATGAGATGAGAACCTTTAATGACTTGGAAGAAGCTACTGTATTCATCAAAAACAACAACATAGCGTCTATCCCAGAAGAAGTGGAATGGATGGCCCCTACTCTTAAAAAAAATAAAAGAAACAAATTGTTGGACTGATGCTAGAAAGAAGAAACAAAAAAATGATTCCAAGATAGCTGTCTCAAAAAAACAACCCTTACAACTACATCTCTCAAAGTATCAACTGATATGGTACATCACTTGTCATCTCTTTTATTTAAAAAAAAGGAGGGTTTCTTAAACAACTGAGAAACAGTAATGATTTATTCACAATGTTGAAAGAGTCCAATAATTCTTCACAAACAAAGGTAGGTCAAGATGGGTTATTATTTACAGTATATGTAAGCCAAACAAAGCAATATATAATACAAACATAGAAGTTTCTATTCCCCCACTTGAACTCAGTGAATACTTAACTTGTTCATTTTTCATTGATTTTACTTATAATAATTTTATGTAATTAATTAACTAATTCAACAAGGTGCCATTCATCAGAGTTCAGACTCAAATGTAACAAATTAACATCATATATAATAGCAGTAACAGTAGAGTGTTTTGAAAATAAATGCTGTTATGGAGACTAATGCCTTCTTCAGTTAAAGTATGATTTAGAAATGTCATATATATATCCTGGTTAAATAATAGTAGCAAGCTCTAAGTACAAATTTCATCATTATTCTAAGTATAGTTAATATCAGTTATAGCAGGTATCACAGCTACGAGTGCTGTTTGATCAATCCTGATATGGTGTGTGTGGATCAATTATGGCAGGTTTCACAACTACGAGTGCTGTTTGATCAATCCTGATATGGTGTGCATGGATGCAGCCGTGTCTGGCATCCAGTACAAATGTAATTATTATTCTGTCTAAAACATAGTTAATATCAATTATGGCAGGTATAGCTTCAAGTGCTCTTTGATTAAGCCTGACATGGTGTTTATGGATGCAGCTGTGTCTGGCAGCTGTTGTATGTTGCCATTTTTGTCTCCAGGAAGCTGTGGGTTTCAGCTTGTGATTGAGGTTTACTGATGCTTGTGTATTAGGGAGAGACATTTGGTGTTTTAGCCTGGATCCAGGGGAAGGGGGTGGATAAAACTGTGAGTTGGGATATCTTGGCAGAGAATAGTTTGTTTATACATCTGCTGAGTGAGAGGTGGGAAGGCTGAAAGAATGTGTTATCTCTTGTTGTGGCGGCTTGTTGGGAGGTTTGTTTTTTTTTTATTTGTTTGCTCTCTGTTCTTTTCCTGGCTCTTGCCTGACTGAAAGGAAGGGAATTTAGGCTTGAAGTTGCAGTGAAGTGAAGCTTTGCTTCAGGTACATCGTGAGCCTGTGGTATGCAGTACACAGACACAGAAACAGATCCTCCCGGGTTGCTATGGTAATGGAGACAGAGTGACAATAATGCTTAACGGCTCTGAGGAGCCTCCGAGATGATTCTCAGCAATGAAGTTTTTGGTTTTAAAAAAATAAATACATTTTTAAACCACATGTACACATATTGATAGTCTCCCAACACTTTGTTTAGCTCATTAAGTTTATGCTTGATAAAAAAAAAAAATAAGCACAATTTTATATTTAAAATGTATTTTGGTCCAAACACATTAAGGACTTACATAAGAGTGGAAGTCTGAGCTACTCTGAAAGACTAAGACCACTTGGTCTTATGCAGTACCCTTTACAGTGGTCTTGGAGGTGAGCTTGCTTGGACATGTTGGACATATGGGGATAGCTGATTCTAGGGGTGTTTAGTGTTGCCAGGAAGTGCTAGAGAGTCATCAGATTTTCTTTGTGGAAATATCTGTGGGAATGGAAGGTGTGATGAGTGGTAGACTGCATGGAACACACTGGTAAAATGAAACAGGACAAATATTGGTGTGGATATTTTAAGAACAGCCTGGAAACACACCACATGAACTAGTGAATGGTATTCTGGCAAAACTAGATGAGCATTGTTGCACATGCTTGAAGTACTGATATGTGTGTATGTAAGGATGGAAATATACTTATAACAAATAAGAAACTAGAAGGGTCTCATAATTTCAAGTCTGTGGACTGTATAAACATGCTTGGAAGGAGCTAATAAGAATAAGCAATACAGATTCTGATCTCTCAAATAACTAAGCAACAGCCAAAAAAAAAACCCACACACAATAGTTATGTAATGTATGAATTTAGTAAATCTAGACATAAAATATATAATCATCATATAAGATGAAGCAGTCTGCTCAATTTAGATATTAAAGACAGGATTTAATAATATGGGCTTGTGTAAAATATCACTACTGTCTTAACTTGTCATAAATGACATACACTACATTGAACATCAAGGAGAAGCATGATGATTTTCTTATATAAGTAAATATGCATAACAAATCATGTAATTGCTTTATCTTGAATTGTAGTTTTTGTAACCCATCTTGACCATATATAATACTTAAGCAGTTACCAAGGTAACTGATGTTTTATGCATCACATCAAACTGACAAAGTTGTTCAAGAGAAACAATAGAAGCCTGAACTTAAAATGTCACAGAATGTAACAATCATATTCTGAACAAATAGTATTAAATTGACAATAGACACTCAGTTTAATAACACGGCTTTGTGTGTAACACTACTGTTTTAACTTGTCATAAATGACATACACTATATTGAACATCAAGGGGAAGCATGATGATTTTCTCATACAAGTAAATGTGCATAACAAGTCATGTAATTGCTTTAACATGAATTGTAGTTTTGTAACCCATCCTGACCATACATAATATTTAAGTTGTTACCAAGGTAACTAATGTTTTATACATGACATCAAACTGACAAAGTTGTTCAAGGGAAACAATAGAAGCCTGAACTAGGAATGTCACAGAATGTAACAATCACATTCTGAACAAATAGTATTAAATTGACAATAATCACTCAGTTTAACCTTTGCTGATTATACAAAATAGAATGTTGCCATTTAAATCTAAAAACTTTAAGTATATGCCATAAAATGACAATTCATGAATATGGAAAGGGAACTTGTAATCCCTAATCACAATAAGTGAATTTGTTGTTTTTAACCTATAATTTCACTCATTTTATAATAAGAAATGACAGATATGAAAATCCTTAAGTGTAGGAAATGGGGAAAGAGGGATGCACTGATAATTAAAATGCATTAACTTTCAGCAATGTTCAAATAAAACAAACTTGATGCTTTAAGTAAGTTAGCAACAAAGTGATTACTTAAATGCTGGCAAACAATGAAATATAACTTCTGATATATCCAGTAAAATATAGTGCATTATAAACATTGGGTATAAATATTATTACCATCTATTTATATGAAGTAATACGTTTTGAAAGACTTCATCAATCAGGGTGAATATGTTACATAACTGTGTGATATAATCTTTTACTGACGTTTTTTATATGATACATCCTACTTTACTATGATTTAATTGTTTGTCATCTATCTTTCATGTAAATATTAATTGCTTATACCATAAGTAGACATTTACATTGTATTATAATTCAATAGTACTATATCTGTTCAAAATAATATAAATATTGCTTATTATTAGTACAAATATTCTCCATATGATAATTCAATTTATGGATTGTCAAGGTATGAGTGGTAATCTGATGGACTTAGGTTTATCCATCAGATTAGGAATGGTTTCCATTCCATGGCTAGTGTGGATCTTAGTTTTGTTAACATTTATTTATTTAAATTTATTTCACAAAAACATTTTTAATGTGCCTGATAAAACATTACTTTATTGGTAAGCACTCATAAAACTGATAATTTCCTTTAAAAGCTCAAACATATACTTTATAGTTATCAGAGGAAAATGTTTAATAGTCACAATAAAACAAAAAATACATAGTCTAAATAATCTAAGATGGATTTAACTTTATTATCTTTAAATACCAATGACTTAAACAATCCTAGCAAGAGATCAAATCTACTGAAATATTTAAAAATGAACAAAGCACAAATTGTCTTCCTTCAAGAAACCCATTTCAAAACAAATGACAATTACAAATGGAATTCTAAGGAATATATGAT
The DNA here is from genome assembly GCF_019279795.1 of Protopterus annectens. Lineage (NCBI taxonomy): Eukaryota > Metazoa > Chordata > Ceratodontiformes > Protopteridae > Protopterus > Protopterus annectens. The sequence goes on along the minus strand of NC_056733.1, from coordinate 342,082,652 downwards.
ATTGGTGCAATCCACTTTTAAGACAAAGACAAAAGAGGTAACAATTTTATGGAAAACAAATGTGATTAACCCAGAAATCATTTATAAGCAGGAAGATAAAGAAGGCCTTATGGCATTAGTAATAGTTAAATATAATAACAGAATATGGACTATAGCCAATCTATACTGGTTCTCAGGCATTGGAACAGCAACTGTTAAAAAACACTTGTATTTCATTTCCAATAATTATAAAGGCAACTTAATATTAGGAGGAGATTTTAACTGTATATTTGATATTTCTGAAACTACGAATAAAGATCACTGTGTACATCTGCTGTATCAAAAGCTTTAAACAAGTGGGTAGAATCATTTCATCTTTTAGATACTTTCAAATTTAAAGAAGATACATCTTTATTGTTTTCCCATCATGATCACAGATTTGGTACCCAAACAAGAATAGAAAAATATTTGCTGCTCATGACCTACACTCTAAAATCATTAATTTCTCAATCACTCCCTGCCCCTTTTCAGACCACAATTCATTTATACTAAAACTTCAAAATGGGTGCAAACCATTAAACTTTAACTCCAGAATTCCAGCATATATAACTAAAATTAAAGAGTCCAAACCCTGGTTATTATCTGAATTACAGTTATTCTTAGATATTAATTACACCACAGAGATAAGTAAAATAATGATATAGGACTCATTAAACACTTACATATATGGTAAAACCCTAACTTGGTATAAAAAAAATCAGAGAATGGCATTCTGAATTATTAAATCTACAATCCAAACTTCTATCAGTAAAAGCTGAAAAAAAATAAAATAATTTGGAGATTAAAAAATTCTAACACATAAAACTAGTTTAGCTTTAGAAAAACTAAAAATTAATACCTTGGCCACTTTCCCAAATATCTACATAATTTATCCATAAGAATCAACATATAATCAAAAGCTAATAACATTAAAAGTATCTTCCATGAAAAGAAAGGGAAAATGTCTCAGATATAGGTGACATTCTTGATGCCTATAGAAATCACTATATGGAACATTTCCAAAAAGAAAATATATATATTGATCAATTAAATCTAGATGAAAATGTTCTAATATAAAAAAAATGCCAGGAAAAATAAAACTAGATCTGCAAGCACCCATATCCTACAAAGAAATTACAGATACAATAAAAGAGGGTAAAAATAATAAAGCTCCAGGTATAGATGGCATAATTATGGAAATATATAAACTTTTTCCTTCAAAGATACTATCCCTCTTCCATAAAATTCTATTAGAAATTCAGTCACAAGCTTTAATACCACCCTCTTGGAGATATCCCTTAATCACACTTCTAAACTAAAACAAATTCCCAAAACTTTGTACCTCATACAGAACTATATCATTATTAAATAATGACTAGGAGATATTTATGACAATATTAACAAAAAGAATGAAAATATCACTATCCAAAACAATAAATAATGATCAAACTGGACTTATATATCATAGACACACACATGACAACATTAAAAGGAAATTTCTCTTATGCATTATGTTAGTAAAGAAAACAAAGAAACACTCAGAATTGGCTTAGATATAGAGAAAGCCTTTGATTCCCTAAATTGAGACTATTTACTCAAAATTCTAATCCTATTTGAATTTTCTGCATCCTTTATTCATCTCCTAAAGAATATATAAACACAAATAATTTAGTGTATGTCAAGTTAGGTCCTTTTACCTCTGAATCTATACATATAACAAAAGGCACTAAACAAGGATGTCCCATGTCACCAATTTTATTTGCTCTCATTATTGAAATATTGGCAGATTAAATTCGTAACAATATAAAAATCAAAGGAATAGATGTTTATGAACAATACAGTTCTAAAGTAATCATAGTTGCTGATGACGTATTACTAACATTATCTAATTCAAAAGAGACATTAGAAGAATTAGATATATTAATTGACAAATTTCACAAGACTTCAGGGCTCCATTTCAATAAATAAATAATCAATTTTTTTATTTTTAAATTAAAAAAAGGAACTGCATACTAAAGGGGATCCCATCATAGGGAAACAAGAATCTACCTCATAATATCTAGGAATCGAGTTATGCAAGGATAATAATAAATTAGTCTCAAAAAACTACAATAATATCATCAATACAATTAAAATCTCTGTGGAAAAATGGAACAAAATAATATTAACATTTGAAGATAAACTACAGTTAATAAAAATGGTTTTACTGCCTAAGATCCTCTATATAGCCTTAGCAATACAACTGTTACCAGAAAGGAATATACTAAAAGAAATAAATTCATGCCTAATAAAAGTTTTATGGTTTCTCAAAATAAACAGAATAGCTTTAATATATCATATCAGACCATGGAAACAGGGAGGATTAAACTGTCCTGATATAGAAACATATATAAAAGCATCAATATCTAAAACAATCTCAGATTGGATAAGTCCAGATTACTCTGCAAATTGGAAAGAATTACTAACTGTAATATCAATAAATGAATTTGATTTATAAAAAAAATTCAAATAACAGATAAAAACAATTTGCCATGGCACATATGTATTAGTATGCAATATAACATAACTAAACCCACTAAAACTTGTATGATTAATTATTACATTGACTCATTTAGGAAAATTATTAATGCAAATATAGATTTAAAAATCTGGTTTGATCTTTTAACACCATTTATAGTCACAAAGAACTTTCCACATAAAATATATAGAGAAATTATTAATTCCTGGGAACAGAAAGGATTTGTTTGTTGGCTCCAATGTATCAAAGAAGTTTTAGATATGCAAGTAATAAAAACAACATACAAAATTCCACAACAAGACTGGCTAACTTTAAAAAGTATTCTGTCATATTCGCAAGATTTAAGTAGAATAATCAACAATTCATTTAAAGAAATACCTAAATTTATGAAATACATATAGGAAATCATATATAATGACTTCGACATGGGAAACTATTTAAAAAATTTACAAAATATTGATAAACTATAAAACAACACCCAAAACCTCATATTGGAAATATCGATAAAATATGCATCCTTTACACAATATTTGAAAGTTTTTAAATGGAAATGCTTGCACAGAGAATTCTTAACCCCGATCAGAATCAGTAAAATTAGTTCTTCCATAAAAAGAATATGTTGGAGATGTGAGCAAGTTCACACTGCAGATTGGAACCACATTTTCTTTGACTGTGTTAAAATTAAACCATTTTTGGAATGGTATTAATAACCTTCTGCAAGCTTTATTAATCATTTTATTTAACTAAAGCTCTTGTATTATTAAATGTGAACGAAGGTCCTCATGTGAATAGGTCAAATATGGACTATACTTGCAATTTCAAGGAAGTGTATAACAAGAAGATGGAAAACAAACACAATACCAACTTTGAAAGACTTCTACAGCCTACTGAGGACCACAGCATTATTGGAAATTAAAATTAAAGAACTAAGAATTTGTCCAAAGTCATTTATCAATAACCCTTGGGAAAAAGTCTTATTGTTGACCGACACTATGCAATAATTGATCAGACACACTGATAATGGATTGGACATACTTATAAATTAACTGTATACATTAAGATCAGTTGTAGTGTCAGGCTAATGTAAATAGTGTACATAGTTATTTAAGATGGGGTCTATGTCATAAAACTAAAAATGCAAACTCTTGAACGCTCACACAAGCGAATTATCACAAACTCAAAATTTGTATTTTAGGGGGCTGTGCCCCCCACAACCCCCGCTAAATATATATTCCTACTCTGAGATCACATTACAGTCAGGAAAGGCCAGATATTCCAATCTTCACTGTACTGTGATCTTAAAATACCACTTTCGAGTTTATGAATTTTCGCTCATGCTAGCATTCAAGACTTTACGTTTTTGTCATTCTAAAGTAGACCCTTTAAGATGTTATGGATAAATACTATGGAATTCATTCAAATGCATTTGAAAAATAAAAAAAAAAAATGAGAAGATATTCTAATACATTTCCAATTACAACACCCCAGGACAGCATTATATTATATAATGAATTGTATAATAGCATTTAGACAAAGGAGACAAAAATCTCAAATATGTCACGCCTCTTAGAAAACTTGAAATATACATATTTTGCTAAAACTGATAAAATGATAAAAAATATTTTTCTGGGAAAAATATTTTAGCTCTAATTTTGCAAGAATATTCTTATGATAGGATTCAGAAAGCATATTGTTTGTCATTCTGAAAAGAATTCAAATCTTACCTGTATTTGTGAAGAAAATGGCAAAAACAGAACACTCAAATGCCTACAAAATACTGCCAGTGGTATCTAACAATACAGATATAGATCAATATCCATGTAATAATTTGAAGTGTCTACTTCTGATGTAATGATTGCTTAGTAAACATGTATTCTAGACTAGCAGTATGTTTTCCATGCCAAACAAATGTTATGTATTACACCCCAAAGGGAAAAGCTTAAAATGGAAAAGACTTTTAAGCAGTAACCACATGCTAACAACCTGCCGCTTAAGTATTTCCATGCATATCAACACTGTCTATGACCACACCACTGTACCCGTTTCAAACTACCACATTTGAGCCATGACATCAGTCTTGATCAATAAATAAGATTATTACCTCTGATGTAATGGGAAGTTTAGATCAGTACTGTATTCTGCATACTAAGACATCTAACACATCAAACATAATGAAAACTTACTGAAAGTTAATTATGATGCCCCTCAGTGGAAATAGAGTATGCCATAAGATGTCATCATGGAAGATGTCATACTGTGACAGTGAAGAGTATGAACCCCTGCATCTTATATCAGTCTGTGAAATTTCATTGCAAGTCTCTCAGGCAGTAATGTTAATATCTTCAGCTAAACAAAGCAATGAAGACTACTATTCTCTAATTAGGGACTGCAGTCCAACTCATATGTAATAACTCCAATGGAAACAATGTATGAGGGAAATGTTAAGCCTGGCAGTAAAGGCCTAAAATCCTGAATTACGTGCCTGTGTGTAATAGGTCATATGTTAATTCCCTTGTAATAATAACAGGATGTTCAAGTATGGCTACTAATGTACCTAAAACTACTATTCTACCCATAAGGATTTCAGTGTTACTCAGTGCTGAATTTGACCAGACCAGTAGAGTTACTTCAAACCATGGTATTTAAAGCATGGCATAATACAACACAAGCTTTCTGAGGAAATATACAAGATTGTTAATTCTATTATAAAGATAACTTAGTAAAGAAATAATCTATACCATTACTTTATATTCCATACTCAGTAGAAGTCTGGTAAAATATCACCAATGAAAGCAGAGTACAAAGCAGAATGTCATACCATGACAAATTAATGCATAAGAACCTCATGCGTTTGATAATATAAATGGACATATATCTGTCTTCCTTTGTGGTTTCATCACTATGATACTTTCCAGGAGTAACAAAAACAGTTTTTGCTTAAAAATGTGCCTATGGTTATTTTGCCCTTTGAGATTTCAGTACAGCTTAACACTAAATTTGACCCGACCACTTTTATATGTTTCAAATCACAGCATTTGAGCAATGACATGTTACAACTAATAAACAGGCTTTTTTTTGCTTTATATGATTTTTATTTCTGAAGGACAGTGCAGGATACATTCTAGGCCTGTGCTGTACTCTTCACCCCAAAAATGAAGTTATATACAATCCCCTAATGGAATTAACGTAATGCAAAATCTCAGACTCTGTAAATGAAGGCCTATACTAACATATGTAAAGTGTCACATATCAGTGCCTCTCAAGATTTCCTTAGAAAATATCCAGGCAGTATAACAATACACTGCTTACCTATAAAATGCAGCTACAACTGAGCAATGCAGTTCAGTGCATAATTTTATTCTACTACCTGCCCTACTTCAGATCATGGCATCTGAGACATGGCGTATTACAAATTAATAAAATTCCTTCTTGCTGGAGAAATATGTATGATTTTATTTTAACTTCTGATATTTATTTATTTATTTTACACTTGTGGACCAGGAATGTTTGACTGAGCTATTGCCCTTTTTCAGCAGAGGCCCATGGAGAAAAGCTCCACAGCAAAATTATACAACCATAAAATGACACAAAATTACATATACAAATGATATATACAAGAATATTAGAGAATTACAATTGAATTACAGTACTAATATACCTTCTATATAACTTAAAAACTAGAGGGTGGTTTCATAAGAAGAAGAAGAAATAAACCAGTGAGGAAGGTTGTAAGTCCAGAAAGGTTAAGAGAGAGGGGGTCGGCTCAAGCTTTGAGGGTTATGTATAAGGTTTTATAGTGTAGTGAACACAAATTCAAACATTAATTTTGCCGTGCCTCCTGGCTGAAAAACATATACCCTTTCAAAAGAAATCATGTATAACTCAAATTGTGATACCAAAAGTACTCTAAAGGTTGGCATTTGTCACATATATATGAGGTCATATGTCAGCTCTCCTATGACAATTCATAACAAAGAATGTAAGGAATTATGACAGAATAAGCAGATACAAAAGACTGCCAATATCTCCTCAAAGAATCTCAAAGAATTACGTGCATCATAATTCTGATTTACAAAGCACCACATTGCTTTTGTCAGTAGATGTAAAGCCTCACCCTATATGCAGCAACAAAAATGCTGCTTTGTACTTTGAAACATTAATGACGTTTTTTTAACCTACTTTTGTAATGACAGCTTTGTGTACACATATTCCGGACATTAGATTTATGTTGGCTCTTGATCAGAGGTCATATACCTCCAAATGCAACCAGGTATAATGCCAGTGTGACACCAAAAGTCCTAGAAACACTGCATCAGTTACTTGTGTATAATGGCATATATCAGTTTAGGTAATGGTTTATAGTAAGAGTTTCCAGGACTAAGAATAAGACAGTTGAATACAAAATTAATTGAAGACCACTACTCTACCTTCACAGATTTCACTGCTAAAAAGAGTCATGATTTACATCACTGAAAATTGCCTCAGTATATCGAAATAAGGCCTCACTTTTATGCAATAACAGAGATGTTACCTTACGTGCTGAGATATTTATGACTTTTTACTTCTTATATAATTACAAGTCAGTGCACTTCTGTGCTAGGCATTAGTTTCAAATTGCCTACTGATCAGATGTCATATATATTGATAGAAACCAGATATAATCCCAGGATGTAACATCACAGTCCTCTAAAACACTGAATTTGGTATGATATTACATTTTCATGGTGGCTGAAGGTGACAATATGCCTGTCTAGACTGTCCTTTTAATTTTTTGTATTTATTTATCCTTTTATTGACTGGGTTAATCTCACTAGGATAGTGGACTCTTTTCAGGGTACACCCAAGGTGGTATTAATACTACACATACAGGAATTCAGTCAGGGCATTGAGGAACTTCCCTACTCTTTTTGTTAGGTGCTGTGGGATCTTTTTCACCAACCTGAACTTCCACTAACCCAAGCAGATGGGACCTCAGTTTAACATCTCATCCAAAGAACAACACACTCATAGGTTCAAAGGTGATTCCTAGGCTAACAACCACAGGTGGCCTGTTTAAGCCTAGCCATGCTTCCCAAATGTGTCTGTCAGGTTTTGATACCCTAGGGTTATTTTAGGGGCATATATAGGCAGCAGTATGATCTTTTTTGGCTCTAGATGATTATCACTATTAGAGTGGCTCTCCAAACCCATGTGTAAAAATGGGGGAAAAGGGGATGTGGATGGATGAATGAATGGTTGGCTGTAGGTATGAGCACTGGTGGTCAAGCATTTATAGGTTGCCTCTGTCTACTTGAGACATAGATGCCACACCAGGGATACATTTCTGATTAAACCCTTCCAATGGTCCATGTTACATTTCAATTGAGTTAGAGATATACTCTGCTCCACAAGGATGAAAAGCCTGTTCTAGAGAAAGAGTAGTCTCTGAGACACATACCTGTCCCTCCAACATGTTGTATTTATGTTGCAGATGACATTTAGGTTCCTAAATCAGGTAATTCTGATATCTGTTTTGCAGATGTACAACAGGTCCATCAGAACGAGATCAGATGATGCTTTGTAGGCCAGGCATAGATTGCCTCTCAGCAATCTGTAGAAGGCTGAGTATCACAATTAGGCTTTGAGACAATACCTGTAATGCATGTTGTTTAAACCATGTATTCTTTTTGTGAGGTATCTCTGTGGACACTCCAGTTGGTGCATATCACTGGTCAGGTACATACCAAAGAGGGTGTTGCACTCAGCAATTGGTCTGATAAGGGCCAAGTACACTGGAACAATGACATCCTTAGATCTAGATGCCATGCCCTTACTTATAAGAGAAATGGAGTAACACCCTAATATTGCAGTGCAGTGTTAGCAATATAATCAGCTGAAGTGGGAAAAGAAGACCCACAACGTTCTTGTCTTCTAGCACCATAGGTGAGTGTGCTACCTGTTGAGCTACTGACACTGCTAAATTAACTGCAGTAAACATTCCACCTTCCCTCCATTCCTACATTCCCAGTTATTTTCTTCTATTAATTCCATGCTCTCTTGAATGCATCTGTGAATCTCCTCTCCACCTCCCACTATTTGCAACTCATTACAAGGGTCTACAACCATCTATGTGAAACAATACTTAGAATACCCCATCAGCACTTAATCTCTTCAACTTGTTGTGTATGAGACTATATACTAGTTCTCATATAACAGTGTTTAACAGAAACCTCAGGAAGTTATAAGAAAAGGTTGTCATTCTACCCTCAAGGATTGTCGTGCATCTAACCATGACTTACTCAGCACCACATTAGCTTTGCCAAGAACAGGAGTTTAGGTCTCACCTTTAATGCAGTAACACAAGTGTTGCTTTGCCTGGATAAATTTGTATGATTGCTTTAACTTCTGACTTAATGACAACTCTGTGCAAATATATTCTAGACAATAATTTTACCATGCCTTATAATCAGTGGTCATATAGCCTTCAATGGAAACCATGGATAATGACAAACTATGACACCAAAAGTCCTCTGAACCACTACAACTACTATTCTTATGACAAAATACATATAATTATATCTGACCTAATGTACCACTATCCAACTGTCTCCAGTGCTGACCATGTTGCTGTGAAATATACTTGTTTATTTAATCATTATGTGCTTTAGCCTCACTTTGTATGTAATTCTGCGGTTATCCGAACATTCTGTGTGTTGTATATGTATTGTTCTTATTGTTCCTTGTGGAGCTTTTCTTCCAGGGTGTCCTCTGAAAAGTGGCTTGTTTGCCCAGTCAGACTTTCACAAGAAACAAATGAAAATAAATAGGCCTCACATTATTCACTGTATGTATACTTTATATATGTGTATATATATATATATATATATATATATATATATATATATATATATATATATATATATATATATATATATATATATATATATATATATATATACACACACACACACACACACACACACACACACACACACACACACACACATATGAAAGTCAAAAGACACAGGTTGTATCTTCACTGTATTTCCAAAATACATCACTAGCTTCAGTTTCTTTCTCATAGATACTTTGGGCTGTGTACCTTCTTTGAGGGTGCACCAAGTTGAATCGTGAGGTAACATAAATACTACGGCCACATCATCTAACTGCTCTCAGTTCTATACACTTTCCACCAATGAGTTATATCAATGCACATTTAACAGTGATCGTGCAACTGCTCTTTCCTTTCTGACATAGTCTGCCCCTTAAAAAAAGATAGCGCCTTTCTATATATACATTTGATGTCTTATTAAGAATATGGCCAGAGTAATGTATTTTAGCTTGATGCTCCTAGACACATACATGGTCCCTTAACAAGATCATTCAGCAGTGGTCATGTAACTGCCACATACTTTCACAGACAAAGACAGACATTCACACATAAATTATCACCTTTTGTATACCTCCCTAATGTCAGATTTTGATAAAAGTGAAAGAAATAATTACTACATTGATATATTTCACTTTGATGATCTCGGGGACATATACACTGCTCCAAGCCATATCCATGATTGTTTCACTGTGATCATGTAATTACAATTTGCTTTTATGCATAAACTGCTTTCAAAGAAAGATAAGACACTTTCTGTATACACCTCTGATGACAAATTGCGATGAAGGGAAAATACATAAGAGTTAAACTGATCTGTTTCAACTTAATGCTAATAAACACATTCATTGCTCTACAAAAGTCAATATTAATGACCATTTAATAGTGTTTATGTAACTGCCCTGTGATATCTCACAAAGTCTGTCTGCCTGCCCACTAAAATATAGCTGCTTTATGTAAAGTCCTCAGATGTTAAGTTGTGGTATAATGAAACAAATAACGGTCACAGTAATGTTTTTCAGCTTACTGCTTTCACACAAATATGGGTTATCCAAACCCCTAAAAAACAATAAGTAACTATTTCATTTTAATTATGCAACTGCTTGCAACCAGTGGCCCTTATTTCTATGATTCAGTAATGCAGAGAGACATATTTAACTTAATTCCTGTTAGAAGGTATAAGTGTTTACCTATATAATATAAAGCTATAGACATACACAGGCACACCTTTGTTTTTCACAGACACACACACACGCACACACACACACACACACACACACACACACACACACACACACAGTTAGAATGCACATATTTAACTTTAATTTGACAGCTCAATCATAATTACAATCTGTAAAGTCAGCGTACAACCTCTGACCTCTAAGCTTAAACATGTGGCTTGTAAGAATGAGTCAGCTCCATGTACATGGACAAAATGTTTTCAAATAGAACTTTGGCCTTGTGCATAGAATACAGTGTTCCAGCTTCTGTGGGTATTTTTTCTATTGCATGACTACAAATAGAGAAAGATAACAGCTAGAACAAGGAACCTTGTACAATGTGATATAACTTGTAGATAAAATATTTTACAAGTAATGCCAGCTCAAACCAGGCTACTATTGCTTAATGTCATTCTTGATTCATAAGCATATATTTTGAATGGTGTAAACAGGCCTAATTCTAAAGCATCTGGTTGCCTACATAAAGAACAGACCAAAACAATGAGCAAAAAGGTCATACAGAAAAATCAATCAGTTAAAAAACAAAAAGAAAAATCTACCAAAGCTAGAGTTTCCACTGTGTGATTCTTTAAACCGCTTGTATTAGAGGTGGCATGAGATATATGCAAATTATGCTAAGGACATCAGGTCTTTCAGCTAAATGGCAACTCTGAATGCCCATGACTTTTTATTTTAAGTCTATTTATGGACAAATTCAGGCCAATAAAGTGGAGTTTGACTTTATTGGCCTGAATTTGACCATACATAGACTTAGAAGAAAAGTCATGGACATTCATTATTGCCATTTAGCTGAAACACCTGATGTCCCTAAAGGGTAATTTGCATATATCCCATGTAACCTCTAATACAAGAGGTTTAAGGAATCACACAGTGGAAAGTGTAGCTTTGCTAGATTTTTCTTTTTGTTTTTTTTTTTTTACATACAGAACAGATGTATCACCTTGGAGCAATCTTCTAAAACCTATGAAAACTAATGCTGTGTGTTTCTGCTTATGAATACTGGTTTTGACTGTTAATAATGTAGAGCTTTATTACTCTCCAAAATACATGCTAGAGTTGTGAGACTCCGTCTTACAAAGTGCATACAAGTTGTAGTAATTTATTACTGTTATATATTGATCTTCTGACTGTTATAACTCAATTTTTTTCAGATGAGCCTAATACCAGGAGTAGAGCAGTGTAGTACCTTTTTTTCCTCTCAAAAATTTTTTTATGTTTCATATACATTTGAATGAATTCCATAGTATTTATACATAACATCTTAAATAACTATGTACACTATTTACAGTGGCCTGACACTATAACAGATCTTAATGTACACAGTTACTTTATAAGTATGTCCAATCCATTATCAGAGTGTCTGATCAATTATTGTATAGTGTCAATCAATGATAAGACTTTTCCCCAAGGGTTGTTGATAAATGGCTTTAGATAAATTCTTAGTTCTTTAATTTTAATTTCCAATAATGCTGTGGTCTTCAGTAGGCTGTAGAAGTCTTTCAAAGTTGGTATTGTGTTTGTATTCCATCTTCTTGTTATACACTTCCTTGAAATTGCAAGTATAGTACATACTAGATACATGTTTGACCTATTCAAATGAGGATCTTCGTTCACATTTAATAATTCAAAAGCTTTAGTTAAATAAAATGATACATTAAAGAATGTTTGTAGAAAGTTATTAATGCCATTCTAAAATGGCTTAATTTTAACACAATCAGAGAAAATGTGGTTCCATTCTGCATTGTGTACTTGCTTACATCTCCAACATATTCCTTTTATTGAAGAACTAATTTTACTGATTCTGTCTGGGGTTAAGAATGCTCTGTGCAAGCATTTCCAATTAAAAACTTTCCAATACTGTGTAAAGGATGGATATTGTATCGATAATAAGATATTTGTTTTAATATCTTCAGTTATCTGTATTGAGTGTCCTTTTGTTATATATTTCCAATATGAAGTTTTGGGTTGTTGTTTTATAGTTTATCAATATTTTGTAAAATTTTTAAATACTGTTTCCAATGTCAAAGTCATTATATATGATTTCATATATGTATTTCATAAATTTAGGTATGTCTTCAAATGAAGAATAGTTAATTATTCTACTTAAATCTTGCGAATATGACAGAATGCTGTATGTTGTTTTTATTACTTGCATATTTAAAACTTTTTTTTGATACACTGGGGCCAACAAATAAATCCTTTCTGTTCCCAGGAATTAATAATTTCTCGATATATTTTATGTGGAAAGTTCTTTGTGAGTTTAAATGGTGTTAAAAGATCAAACCAGATTTTTAAATCTATATTTGCATTAATAATTTTCCTAAATGAGTTAATGTAATAATTAATCATATGAGTTTTAGTGGGTTTAGTTATGTTATATTGCATACTAATACATATGTGCCATGGCAAATTGTTTTTATCTGTTATTTGAAATTCTTTTTGTAAATCAAATTCATTTATTGATATTACAGTTAGTAATTCTTTCCAATTTGTAGAGTAATTTGGACTTCCCCGATCTGAGATTGTTTTAGATATTGATGCTTTTATATATGTTTCTATATCAGGAAAGTTTAATCCTTCCTGTTTCCATGGTCTGATATGATGTTTTAAAGCTACTCTGTTTCTTTTGGGAAACCATAAAAATTTTATTAGGCATGAATTTATTTTTTTAAGTATATTCCTTTCTGGTAACAGTTGTATTGCCAAGGCTATGTATAGGATCTTGGGTGGTAAAACCATTTTTATTAACTGTAGTCTATCTTCAAATGTTAATATTATTTTGTTCCATTTTTCCACAGAGATTTTAATTGTATTGATGATATTATTGTAGGTTTTTTAGACTAATTCATTATTATCACCAAGACCTTTATTGAGAATACAAAATGCAAATCTTCACTGACTAAGTGCTTTCACCCTGGTAGGGCATCTTCTGAAGATGCCCTACCAGGGCGAAAGTGCTTAGTTAGTGAAGATTTGCATTTTGTATTCTCAATAAAGGTCTGGGTGATTTTATCTGGGCATCACCAGTCTGTTTTTTATCTTTACCAGTCTTACTACTTTTTTTGGAGTCAATAATTCATTATTATCCTTGCATAACTCAATTCCTAGATATTTTAAGGTAGATTTAAGGTAGATTCTTGTTTCCCTATGATGTGATCCCCCTTAGTCTGCAGTTCTTTTTAATTTAAAAATAAAAATTTAGATTTGTATTTATTGAAATGGAGTCCTGAAGTCATGTAAAATTTGTCAATTAATATATCTAATTCTTCCAATGTCTCTTTTGTATTAGATAATGTTAATAATATGTCATCAGCAAATAGCATTACTTTAAAAACGTATTGTTTATAAACATCTATTCCTTTGATTTTTATATTGTTATGAATTGAATCTGCCAATATTTCAATAGCCAGAGCAAATAGAATCGGTGACATGGGACATCCTTGTTTAGTGCCGTTTGTTATATGTATAGATTCAGAGGTAAAACGACCTAATTTGACATAACCTAAATTATTTGTGTGTATGTATGTATGTATATATATATATATATATATATATATATATATATATATTCTTTAGGAGATGAACAAAGGATGCAGGAAATTCAAATAGCATTAGGATTTTGAATAAATAGTTCAGGGTCTGCAGCTTCAACTGCCTCTACCCACCAAGTCCCCTGAGAAGTGTGCAGGCATGCTGCTCTAGTTCTACTTCACTAATGGCTGCCCACCTAAGTGAAGAATTTCTGAAAATTATTCTGCAAACAACTGAGTGTAAAAGGAGTCAATTCTGGGACTTTTACTCTCTGAAAATAGTGTTATCTCTAGATCTACTTCACTAGTGGCTGCCCCCCTCCCTCCCTCCCAAGTGAAAACTTTCTGAAAATTATTCTGCAAACAACTGTGAAGAATTTCTGAAAAATATCCTGCAAACAACTGAGTGCAAAAGGAGTCACTACTGGGACTTTTACTCTCTGAAAATAGTCGTATCTCTAAGTCTATTTCACTCATGGCTGCCCCCTCCCTCCCAAGTGAAGACTTTCTAAAAATTATTCTGCAAACAACTGAAGGCAAAAGGACTCACTAATGGGACTTTTATTCTCTGAAATATTCTTATGTAGGTGTATTCCCTGTTAACTAATTTCTGCATCTAGTTCTTAGTGCTTTTACTTAATTTTATCACATTGGCTTAGCAAGCACACTTGCAAGACCCCCCCCCCCTTTTTCCAGTCCCTGCCATTGCAACTAACTGTCACTAGCTGGCACCATAACACCATCAAACAACTGAATCGTAACCCAAATACGCAACTCATCTTGTAAGCAGGACAGTGCTCTGCAGTTATTTAAATTCACCAACATTTCTGTCTACTGTAAAGTCACCCAAGTCCCTTCAAAGCAGTTATTATTCCATTCACCATGAATAAATACTGGAACATAGTAAGTGGCATAATCTCTGCCATTAAGGTACAATGCTGCCTACCTTCATTACTTAGAATCCTGATACTTCTTTTCCAGCCCTTACCTCCTAGGTAAGGCTCTAGATCAGGTTTCACTACCATCCCCCCACTGGATATCCTCCCCCTCCCCTTTCCCCCTGGAAGGCCATATTAGATTAATTTAAACTGTGGCACCATTTTGTAAAATAGTTCAGGGTCTGCTGCTTCAACTGCCTCTACCCACCAGGTCCCCTGAGAAGTGATACGCATGCTGGTATTTCTAAGTTTTTGTATATGCTTAGTTTTTGTTTGATAGTACTGCTTCTGTGTTATTGATGCAATTTTACTGTGCACTGTTTTAACCTTTGCTTCTGAATGTGGGCATTGTGTTGAATGTATTTAGCACAGCATGCAGTTATTTTTGATTTATGTATTTGGTTAGTTTTTGTTTAAAAGTACTGCTTCAGTTATTTCTGCAATTTTACTGTGCACCATTTTATCTTTTGCCTCTGAATGTAAGCATTGTGTTGAATGTATTTGGCATAGCATGCAGGTATTTTTGATTTATGTATTTGCTTAGTTTTTGTTTGAAAGTACTGCTTCAGTTATTGCTGTAATTTTAATGTGCACCATTTTATCTTTTGCCTCTGAATGTAAGCATTGTGTTGAATGTATTTAGCATAGCATGCAGGTATTTTTGATGATTTACCTTCATTTATGCGTATTGCACAAGGGCAAACACGAATTGCGCGAACGACAGTTTGCGAAGTTCGCAAACGCCGATTGAAAAAAGGTTTGAATGTGCAATGAGTGAATGCACATTGACATTCACTCATTGCATATTCAGCATTTTGGGGTGGATTGCCCTATAGTGGGGATTGGGAAATGGTCCCTTTCCCCACTGCGGTGTGATCTCGGAGTTAGAATATTAAAGTGGGGGGTGCAGCCCCCCCCACATGGGAGGTGCAGGGAGGCTTGCCCCCCTGCTTTGAACCTTATTACATTTTTGTTTCAACATTAATGTTTGAAAATAAGCAAATATGCTTTTCAATTTGCTGATTTTCGAACATTAGGGACTGTTGCTGTTTTCACTTTTGTGGTTACGAGTCGCTCATATGAGCATTCACACCGCTGTGATCTGGCTTTGTAAAGGTAAACCATTTTTGATTTATGTATTTGCTTAGTTTTTGTTTGAAAGTACTGCTTCATTTATTGCTGCAATTTTACTGTGCACTGTTTTAACCTTTGCCTTTGAATGTGAGCATTATCCTGAATGTATTTATACACATGCATAGGTTCATAGGTTCATAGGTAGGTACTAGGCTATCTGCCCGAGGGCATTTATAAGCCTAGGTGCCAGGCTTTGGCTTTTGCCATTGATTAATTAATTGCCTGTGCAGCCTCTGAGAAGCAAGTGATCAAGGAAGTGAAGGTACTTGTACCATCCACACCCATCCTTCTCTTTTTAAGAGTTAGTGAGAGGGGCTCTGGCCTAAGTTAGTTAATTTTTCCAAATGGCATTTCCAAGTCTTCTGTGACAGGAATCTATCCCAATAGCATGTTCTATTTTGTTGTGGTGTTGGTTTTAGCTCAGTAGAGTGCGTGGCTGTGTGACTTGGGGATTGTTTAGGTGGAGCATGTCCATTGTTTAGGGGGATTGTGTCAATCTTTTGTAATCATGGCAGAGCTCATCTCTGAGTAAGCAATATGCCACTGAGTACAGCCAGAGAGTTTTTTTTTTCAGAGATTTTTATAGCTGGATCCAGTTGGCATGTCTTTTTGGTGGGTTGGTTGTGGTCTGGGCTTTTTGTGTGTCTCTATGAGGTGTATATGAAATGATGGTGGGTATGAGTGAATGATGGGATTGGTTTGATGGTTGTGGAGTGAGGGAGCACTATAACCCTTTTTTTTCTAGATACGAACCCCTAGATTATTCCCCCTTGCATGGAGATATATTTCTTAAGATACTTTTCTATATGATTGTCAAAAGGGATTATCATATCTACCTACTTATATTTACTCTTCTGCCTATGTTGTAATTCGTTCTGTTTTTGTTTTTCCCAAACAGTTTTTTGTTTTTTTTTTTTATTTTTTTTGACTATTTTTTTTTTTTTGCATTTTGGTCTGTTGAGGTTTTTCTGTTTGGTGGAGGTTCTGGTCTGATGTCCTTGGAGGGAGTGGGAGTCAATTATGGCGAGGACTTGCAGTCATCCAGCTTGAGGGTCAGGCCTGCCCTCCTTGTGGCCTGTATGCCTGCCTGTGCCTGTCCCCTGTAGAAGCCTAGGAAAGTGTAACCAGAAAGGTAGAGTCAGAGCGTGAGGCCTTTTCTCTGAGTTCTTGAGTTCTTCTCTGTTTTGACATGTGTTGTGTTCTGTTTGTGACGGGTTTTTCTGTCTTGGTTTTATGTTCATTTTGGGTGGGTTGTTATGAGATATGAGGGTGATGCTGTGTGGAGAATGTGTTGAATGTGGTTGATGCAATTTGCAATGGAGTGCATTTATTGGATTATTGTAACCTTTTTGTAGAACTTATGGTCAATCATTGCAACATGTGTTACCTGAACACCCTCCCATGCTTGCTAACACTGATATAATTTCAACATATATTGCATTTACTGGGACAATGCTAACTCTGTGAACTATTCAGCATTTCCCACTGTGGCTACTAGTATTTATTGTTGTTGTTATCCTGTAGGTTGTGCCTGGTCACAAGTGTGAATTAATATTATGCTCACTTACCTGGCATGTACCTTACCTCATAATTGTACAGTATATCCTTACCTTGCACATTCTCCATGCACATGCACCCACAGCTTTCCTCAAGCCAATACTTTGCTCATATCTATCTTATCACTAGGTCTACTTCACTAGTGGCTGCCCCCCCTCCCTCTCAAGTTAAGACTTTCTGAAAATTATTCTGCAAACAACTGAAGGCAAAAGAACTCACTACTGGGACTTTTACTCTTT
>NC_056733.1:341584609-341759609 GCF_019279795.1 Protopterus annectens | reverse complement strand
ACATCAATAACTCCACCTCCTTCCTGAAAATTATGCCTTCCATCAGTTCAGAGTCAGTGCAATTCCTCGATATGACTGTCAGTATTGATAAAGAGGAAAATTAATTAGTAACTTATACAGGAAACCAACAAGAGTGAACTAATTACTTCACAGAGACAGTATGCATCCAGTGAAAACTAAGCAAAATGTAATAAAATCACAAGGCTACAGATTAGCATGCATTACCACAGATTTGGCCCCTTTTCCTCAAAAATATGAATGATCTTGAAAATTATTTCTTTACCAGAGGACAGGAATCAAACATGTTACATATGATCATGGATCCCATTACAGATTCTAAAAAATAACAACAACCCTATGTGGCAGAGACCTTTTGGTAGAATTATGCAATGAGGACACCCTAACCCAAAAGAAGAGAAAAATAAGGGCAGTTGCATTCTAACTTACACCTGGGATTTCAATACAATTAAAGCCATTATTAAGGAGAACTGGGTCATCCTTACTAACAATCAACAGCTTGTAAGGATTTCAGGAGATCATCCTACTTTTGTATATAAAAACAGCAGAAGTAGCTGTGTAGAAAAGAAAATTAAGGAACACCTGATGACATGAGCAAAAAAATCTGTGGGCCACCTAACTGCACTTTCGATGAATACTTGATAAAGTGTGACTCATTTGAGTGCCCCTATCTTAAAAAGATGGTGAAATCTTCAGCAGGTGGTAACTGTAATACTGAAGAAGTTGTATATAGTGCCATGTGTAATGACTGCCCTGCAATGCATTTTATGTGGGTAAGACTATGAATAAACTGGAAAGGAGGATTTTAGGTCATCTTTCTGACATCAGAAGTAAATGTCAGAGGAAATCCTTATCCAAACACTTTTAGAACACCCCAGACATTCTGGTTTTAAATTTATCATTCTGGACTGTGTGGAGATGGATGAGCTTGATGTGATCAGTGGTGTTTTGGAGAAAAAAGAACTATGTTGGCAGTTGAAATTAAATGCATTCAGAAAACCAGGACATAACTACTATTTAAGCAATAACCCACGCCTAGATGTGGGTAATGCTGGATTTACCCACGGTTGGTGTGGTTTGGTCATGAGGGCGAAGCCCGAGTGGCCAAACAAAGACAACCATGGGTAAATCCAGCATTACCCACACCCAGAAGTGGATTATTGCTATTATACAATGACATTATTTGGGGAAAAAAATACTTACTTTACTTAAATAATGGCATTGTATAATGCCTCCGTGCTGCCCTTCTGCAGCTGTCCGGTATCCTGGAGCAATTCTGATGTACTGCACATGCGTATGCTTATGCAGTACATCAGAGCTGTGTGTAGAAGAAGCAACGGAGAAAGGAATATCTCTGTTGCTTTTTTAAAGTTGTCTCGCTATGTTAAATGAGTTTAACATAGCGAGATGTCTTTAAAAAAAGCAACGGAGAAAGGAAGATCTCTGTTCCCTTTTTTAAAGCTGTCTCACTATGTTAAATGAGTTTAACATAGCAAGACAGCTTTAAAAAAAGGAATGGAGAAAGGAAGATCTCCGTTGCTTTTTTTTAAGATATCTCGCTATGTTAAACTTGTTTAACATAGCAAGATTACAGCAACGGAGTGCTTCCATTCTCCATTGCTGTCTAACACAAAAAAAAAAGAAAAAACTTATACTAATGGAAAAAGTCCGGGCGACCGGACCTTTTTCCATTTGTATAAGTCGGATTTACAACGGGCACGCTGACCAATCAGCATGCACGTTATGGAATATTAACGGGTGGGGGGTCATTGTATAATGCTCTATTAAGAGTGTTGAATTTATATAAGCTGCCACACAATCTGTAAAGGCTTTTAGGGATTTTTTGAGGAATATTTTTATGTAATATATATATATATATATATATATATATATATATATATATATATATATATGTGTGTGTGTGTGTGTGTGCTTAATTACTTTAACTTCAGGTCTGCTTTAATATTAATAAAAATTATGTGTAGAATGTGTATAAATATATATATATATATATATATATATATATATATATATATATATATATATATATATGTTTTGTTACTTTAACCTCGATTCTGCTTTAATTAGATTTATTGCATCACACCAGATATTTAAACAGTAAATTCAAAACACACATTTTTTCATGACGCTATTACCATTAGTATTGGTATAATTCCCCCATTTACCATACTGCTGAACACTCATGCACACACCTGTACACTTTTATACATTACTAGTTTACTTTATCCACTGTTTTCTATATTTTTGTGTGTTTTTTCTACTAATTTTGTAAACATGTTTTTGGGTCTGTAAACATGAAAACTGTCATGACAGTTTTTTTTTTTTTTTTGTTTTGTTTTTTTTGCAAAGCACTAACATTTTTTCTGAGCTGTTAACAACTTAGTTTTTTATGCACACTAATACATGTGGATGGATATGTACCAGATATTATTAGACTGGTGTAGTTTTATATTTATAGTGTTCTAGTTTGATTATGTTTGTGGTTAGATAGCTATGTATTTTTTTTATTTTAATTCTTGTCACAGACCTAATGAAGGCTTTATTGCATTAGTTAGCCGAAAGCGATTTTAAGTAAAAGTCTTTTTAAGTATCTTTCTATGTATATGTTATGCTTTTCTTAATACCTGATCTTGGAATGTGGGTTGCAAATCAGTAGTGTTTTCCTTAACTAGGATTTAGTTTGATCTAATCAGTAGTAGTAGTGTGTGGCAGTGGGTACTTGCTTTTCTAATCTACACTCTTACAGCCCTGTTTATATTGTTTACTATGACTAGGCTGATTTAAAATTAAACAATATGTATATTTTCTACACCTACTTCTAAGTATATAAAAGCTGATATGTTTCACATTGTTAAAATATTTCAGATTTTTTGTCACTGAGGACTGCTTGTCTGTGATGAATAAAGGCTTGCTGCTTTGGAACACTATTTGGGTTTCATGATTTTTGGAAATTATTGTGACTGAGCTTATCAATGAAGTTTTAAGACCACTAGTTTCTCTTGTTGTGTCTTTCGGCTTTTACTGGTTAGGGGTCGCCACAGTGGAACTCCAGTCCGCTAATGATTGGCAGTAGATTTTTACGTACAGAGTTGCCAGCCCTGATGCATAGCCTTCAACGAAAGTACACCCATCCATGCATGTCTCCACACAGAAGACGCTTTAGCTGAGAATCGAACAGGACAAAGTCTTACTGTGAGGCGACAACGCTACCGCAGCACCACCACCGCAGTCACTAGTTTCTGTTTTTTATTTTTTCCTCAACACTCTTGGTGGTGAAGTTGGAACTAGACAAATTCCTGTGCTGGTTCATTTTTATTTTCTTATAAAAGTTTTAAATACAGCATAGCTTCCTTAATATTTTTGTTGCCCACCTCAGTAATACCTCTTTGGAGAACTACTCTTCAGAACTGAATACACTTCGCCAGGTGAAGCTGACTAAATGGCTGCTCAGAAAAATAATATTTTGTTTTATATTGATACTACCTTGTAAGGTGCCTCAGAATGTTCTCATGGCTCTACCATCACCTCACCTTGACTGCCTTCTTTTAGATCATCCAGTATAAATGTCCTGAAGTTCTGACGGGTCCTTTTTAAGAATTCTTAAATTTCCCCTTCTCGCCCTTTCTCTGTCTCTCTTCCTCCATCTCTCTGTCTCCACACCTTAGTCTAATTCAGCCATGCATACACTGGGACTCTACAAGCCAGTGCACAGGTAAAAGGGAATTTTGTACAAGATTGGTCGCAGTTCCTGAAGTAGATGGTACAAACTGTTTAACTAGAAGAGGCTGTTTCCCCTGAAATTTAGAATTCAGTTTTCATTGAGTCATATTGGAGAATAATTTTAAAAAATCAGGTAAGTACAGAATCAGACAGTAGTAAGATCACAAGGATATGTAAGGGTACAGATAGCACTTACATTTTTTATTACATACGTGCGTTTGATAACCAGTAAGTGTGCCATACCTTACCACTTTTTTTTTCAGGCATGATGTGGAAATAAAAAAAAACTTAATTATATAGTAATTCAGAACTCAGTAAAAACGCAGTGCCTGTGGGAGTCTGTAGATCAGAAGAATCCACCAAAAGTGAATACGGTCAAACAATTGTGCCAAAGCCACATTCAGGAAAAGTGGAATTTTTCCTTTTCTCTACTGTTGTGCAACCTGAGAACTGGTATATATATATATATATATATATATATATATATATACGTTCAGGTGAAGGGGTGTACTTGGTGTCCCCCCACATAAGAGGAGCAGGGGGACTTGCCACCCTCCAAAAATGATTACCTCTGAGGTTTACTGAAACTGATTTTGACATAGTTATTTCAGTCAAATTCACTTTTGATCAAAGTGGATTATACTGATTGACAGAAATCCCTACGCGTGATTCATCTATTTGTTTCATGTTTTCACTCACACTGTGTCTCCTCTTGTAGTTAGTAGTGGATTGAGTTGTGACCATGTACTGAGGCTGATTATCTGAGAACAAGTCAAGTTCCAAGAAGTTATTATTACTTGTAAACTAAAATGATTAGAATGACTAGATGAGTGATTGCAAATTTTCCCCTGTAATATGTGGAGAACCTTAATGGGGAACATTATTAGTCTGCCTTTGGTAACGGGTGATGTGACTGAGCTTTACAATAATCTCCTTGGCTGTAAGTCTAGTAAGAATATATATATACCTAGTTATCATTCTGTGCACAAACTACACACTTTTTATGGCCATGTCTCCATAGTTGCTGAAGACAACCAGTGGTGAACATGGGAATTCCCATTATGCCCCATTTACCATCTGGGTACAGTTTTCTGCCATAATACCCCCTCGTCAAAAAAGTCCTCCCTCACCTGGCCATCTGTCTTTGGTAAAGTCTGAAGTACCATGCGAGCAGCAGTACAAAAGAATTCCTGTGGTTAGAAAATAGTAAATCATTAACTTTTTATATGTCAGTCTTGGCTGCCAACACATATCATGATGATGAAAACGTAGTGACAGAGGTGTTATTAAAATAGTACAGGACATGCAGTGCATATAAAAAAAAATGAAAAATCCAAATACATACAACAAAAGAAATACTCATACATCACACTTTCTTAGTTAAGCATTTTTGTCTTCATTTACAAATTTCTTTAGAACAATAAACAATAACAACATAACTACTTTTATAGTCTCCCCAAAAACCCACCCAATTTTCCTTTGTACAATGACTTAACTTTTAATTTCAATAAACATTTAATATTAATAGTTTCATTCAAGCCAGGAAACACAGTGGCAATGAGCTTTATTTGTCATATTAACTCTAGATTTCAACAAAGCTTTTATATCACTACTTCTCACAGCGTCTGAAATTGAATCTAAGACATAAAAAACAACCCTTTTATAGTCCATACATGCCATAGCATATTTGATTAAGGCATTGTTTATTGCCTTATTTCTATCACATTACTGTGTTCACCAGTTCTTTTAGATATCTTTCTACTAGTTTTCCTACATAGAATGAATTACAGTTGAAGTAGGTAGGCAAATAAACAACTTTCCATTTGGATAAAACATTTGGTCCAAACCTGGTAACAAAATATTTTCCCACTATTAATAAATCTACATTTTTACACCTTTTACATCCAAAAATGCCACAGTTTTGTTCATTTTGCTTATAATATTGTCTGACATTCATACTTTTCTTGTCCAAAAAGACTGGATTATCACCTACAATCTTTCATAATTCTTCATTTCCTTTTACAATTTTCTAATCGTCCTTCTCAATATTTCCTTTTATAATTCATAGATTGTTGCTAGGCTAATGACCCAGGGGGCCTTTCTAAGCCTAGCCAAGCTGCCAAGTTTTCTCAAAAGAGTAATGATGTCCTATATCCAAATAGGACATTGAAGGCCAGACAATTATAAGATAACGCTTCCTATAAGGGACATGGGTGCCAGGCCTGGTGTACATTTCCTGTTCCCCATCCACTGGTCTAGGTTGTGCTTAAACTGGATAATAAACAAACTCAGCTTCACATGGATGGGAAGTTTGTTCCATAGGGCAGTCTCTGGTACACATATCTGTCTCTCCAGCATGTTCTGTTTAAGTCACAAACAAAATGTAGGTCCCTAGACCTTGCATTTCTGATACTCTTTGACTTACGAATATGTAAGATTCATAAATGTGGGGTTTCTAGATGTCTTGTAAACCAGGCATAGATTAACTCTCAACAATCTATAAGAGACTGAGAAGAGGGGAAAGTACTTTAAGATGCTCTGCATAAGGCAGGTTTGTTAGGCCATGAATTTTTTTTTTTATAATGAACTTCTGATGTTGCTCTAGTTGATGTATATACCTGGTAAGGTTCATACCAAAGGCATCATTGTACCCTTTGATTGGTCTGATAAGGGCGGAGTACAGTGGGATAATGACCTCTTTGGACATAGACACTATGCTTTTACTTATAAGGTGTACAACATAAAAGAATTTTCTCACCACTCTGGTCACATGGTGGTTGAAGGTAAGGCTGTTGTCTATGTCCATGTCCAGACCCTTGAACCACTGGCTTGACTGTTAGGGGCATGTTATCAACATGGTAATTTTCCATTTGTTATATATTCAGTAATACTCTCCTTTGAGGCTACAATTGGCCTAAATAGTGGATATTGTAAATTTTTATGGATTTTATGGATTCCAAAATGTATCCCACATTAGGAAGTTTTACAGTTAAAAAAAATATATATGTGTGTGTGTGTGTGTGTGTGTGTGTGTGTGTGTGTGTGTGTGTGTGTGTGTGTGTGTGTGTGTGCGTGTGTGTGTGCATGTGTGTGTGTATATACACACTCACACACACACACATATATATATATATATATATATATATATATATATATATAAATAATACTCACTACTTACTTGTCCTGAATGTAGGAGTTCTAACAGCTGTAATTCCAAAAGCTGATATCTTAATTGTATTTCCTCTTTACCAGAATAAGTTATGAATATCAGTTAACAATTCAACCATTTTCTGTTCATATTTCAATAAATCCATTATCAGCATTCCTGCACTTCTATCAGGTTTCATAAATCTCAAGTCTTTTCTAACATGAAGTCAATACAAAATGAATGCCTGTTCTTTACATAAATTGTAAATGTTTTTTGGCTTTTCTTCTCTTATTTTTTAAAATCTTGTATACAGTCTGTTCAAACACATTTAAGGTATACATTGAAATGGGTTAATTAAATTGTTCTTTTTAAAATGTTCTTCTTTATAATCAGATATAAATTTAATGCCATCAATTACATTTTTTAAATTTAATCTTTCCATATGCAAGAGATTACACAGTGCATAAAACCACATATTATTCCAAGTAAATTTGCCCTAAAGAGGGTATAAATAAAAAGCCTTTATTTAAAATGTTCAATCACATATCATTAAATTTGTAGCAACTTAAATCAGTTATTAAATTGTCCTTAATCTCCTTAGTCATAGTAGAATTGTTTAAAACAACTTGCGTTATCTCAACAAACTGCATGTCTGTTACCATAGCCTTGGGTACAAAACTATGTGCTTCATTCCCCACATCATCCATTTTTCCTTCAAACATACCTTTGATTGCATCAGCTTCACAATTGTTGTAATTTAAATCACAGTTATAATCTATAACAGTACTATACAAATCAGTGAATTGCACAGAACCAGAAGTCAAGGAAGAACTCAGTATCCCACTATCTTCTTTATTGAACCTGAATACACAGTAAAATGAATCTTGCTGTTAACCATGATGTCATTTTTAATACCTCTGCACTATGTGTGTTTGCAGCTACAATAGTGGTACTAATTTCACTTGTGTCACTTAAATCAAAATTCAAAGACATATGTACTATATTATTTCTTGTGTGTGTTAATTCAGAATGCATCAAAAATTAATTTTGTCATTAACCATTCTATCATCTTTTTTTGTAAATCTCTTCTATGCATATTCACTTCAGTGTATTCATTCTTAAATTCATTAATATTATTTTTCAAGTCTTCAGAAAGACTTTCTTCTTTCAAAAACATATCATTAATAGAAGAAAAATGTATAGGAACATTACCACTATAAATATTGTTCTGGTTAACATTCTTGTGTTCTCTTAGACTATTGTCTTTGTTTCCCCACCTTGAAAACACTAAACATCTGCAATGGAGGCCCTAGATCTACCTCTGCTGCACAGATTAAACATTTTGTCGTTTTTTTTGTCTTGGCAAATTTGCTTGTGCCACAGAAAGACAAGTTGATTCTTCTGTCCTTCAGCAGTAAGGAACATATTAAATACCCTTGTGCAGTATTTACCCTATAGGAAAGCAAGCAGTTCAGTAATTTGTGTTATTTTAGCATTCAGTAGCATTCAATAGGCACCCTTTAATGACACTTAACATTTACTGTCAACAGATATATTGCATTATGAAGTCTCAGATTTAAAACTCTCTGCTAACTAAACCAAGCTCACTTCAACAGTTCTACAGCTGCAGAGCAGTATTCCCTCTATACCCCCAGCCCATCCCAAGCAGGGATGTGACCAGTACGATAAAAGATAGAAACAGTAAGCTGGGGTTACTTGAAGGTAAGCCATCTATGTATGGCACTTATCATGAGACTAGCCCAAAAAGCTGAAATTTTCCTTCTCTTCTTATAACTCTTCTTCAGACATATTTGCCTCAGTATGAGATCAAGGTTTCATCCATCCCTGTAGTCACTGAAACAAACATAAAGTGCTTTGCACTTAAAATAAAGTTCAGCTTGTAGATACTGTATTACTTTTAATGCTTATCAACATTTATTTAAATATTTATCCTTCAGTAGTTGTAACATGGAAGCAAATATTTCACAGCATTAACTTCAAAGTCAAGAGTACTCTTAAATTTACTAGAGTTCTAAATCCAGTTCACATTTAATCTCTACTTTTTCTTCCCATTGCACTGTGTAATATCCATCTTACACTCCATTCCCAGTTATCTGCAAAAAGCTAGACTTCTGCAAATAAAATACCTAAAAACAAGAAAAACACTGGGGAGCACTGGCCTACCCAAGCATGTAATGAGTCCCAGTTCTACACATGAAGGGCATGTTAGCCTCTCAGTGGTCTCATTTTCTTTTGTACAACCCAACATAGAAATCATTACTGTATTTCGAAATTAAGAACTCCAAGAAAAAAAAAACTTATTCACTTTCAAAATTTTAAAAAAGTATTCATCATGCATAGCTATGACTTTAACTATTTCTTCTGCATGGTGACAAGGGTATAGAGTGTAAATAATTATGGCTGTAGCTGACAATGCACAACAGAAATGATATATTGGGTTGCCATTGACATCTACATGTGAAAGGGTAGGTGGGTGGGGATTAGGGGATTGTATTTCAGATGAAAGTATCTACAAGATTCAACTATATATGCAGATGATTTAATTGTCCATGTGTGTGTGTGTGTGTGTGTGTGTGTGTGTGTGTGTGTGTGTGCGTGTTACACTCTTATTCATCCATTTATGTTTATCAAAGTCTCTGAATATATTAACCAGCTTTTCTATTTGTTTATGGTAGTAGCGTACAATATCCCATTCTACCTATTTTTAATTCTTTTTATTTCTGGTCAGCTATACAGACCAAATGATTGTTCAATGAACTGTTTCTATGAAATGAATGCATTACAAAAATGTTACTCGGTTCCATTCCAGTACCCACTTTCTTTCATCATACAGAGGAGCCATAAAACTCCAACAAACAATGAATATGAGAAGAGAAAACAGGCAAATATGTTTTATTAACAAAATAGTGAGCGCTTTCGTCTTGTACAATTCCAAAACTTCATCATACAATGCCATTACTAACTAACTCATTTAAATAAATTAATCAAACACATGATCAATGACATCAGCCTCATAAATGCTCATAAATATTCATAAATTACATCATAAATGAACCACCTCCTCTAAAATGCTTACAGAATGTAATAACCATGATTTTAAAACACATCACAATTATACAATCTTTAAGAATGTAACACTTTTAAACCTTTTGTAAAACATATACAACTATGAATAAGATTCAGACTTGTACTTATATAAATTGTGAATGCATAAATCTTGCATAATAAAAAAAACTTGTATCTTGAATACAGGCATATCCAATCACTGCTTACCCAGCTTGATAGATCAATATAAAGCCAACTATACTTATATATTTATTATATACCAACAAAACTCACATGCCAAATAAATAAAAAATAAAAAATAAATTTGTTAAAAATCGTTGGTTTAATAAATAATTTTGTAGAAAATGTCCTACTGGAAGCATATGAAACAGCCTATAAATATTCAACTGTTATTCCTAATATACATTAGAGGATTTCTAGAGAATTACCTTTTTAAAGCATTTAATTTAAGAAGACAATTTACTGAACTGTAACAAGCCTGGTTAACCCTCCTCATAAATGTATATAATATATTACTTTCTGTTTCCCCTGACTTAAACGAGGGATAACTATACCTGTGAATTGCCTATCTCATGTTTTTTCATGCATCCTCTGTAAATAACTTACCTGTAATTATGTCTACATTGTTATATTTTTGACTCTGACTATCTTGGAGCTTTTCTCCCTGGCCCTCTGCTGAAAATGGACATGTATCCAGTCGGACTATCCCTGTCAACAAATGTAAAATAAATAAACGGTACTCATTTAAACCTGGCCAGGAATAAGTATTCAGTAATATTTGCCATATTAATTCTCTTTTTTCTAACTGTAATGTCCATGGGCCACCGCTTGGGCTTACAGCAACCTGCTCAATTATTAAATACCTAAAGTTTTGGCCCTCATAGGAAATGGCATGCTTGGCCAGTGCGCTAATGGTTTTCTGCTTCTTGATAGCATATTTGTGTTCACAAATTCTACCCCTAACACACCTTTCAATTTTACGAACATAATATGACATGCATAACTGACATAAGGCAAGGTATACTACCCTTTCTGAATTACAATTATATGTACCTTTCAAATTATATTCGATACCTTGAATATCAAACATCTGACAAAGTAAAATTAGTTTATAAATCCTGCACGCTGCGCATTTTCTCATTCCCATTACTTTGCTATGTGCATGTTGTCCTTTATGTTGTAAAATGTTTTTTAAATTACTACCTCTCCTTGCTGCTATTTTTGTTTTTTACTGCACTATTTGCCTCAAGGTACCATCCTCCTCGATAATACTCGTTTTTATATATGATGTTTCTAATAAGTACATACTCAGCACTAAAAGTAGTAACAAAATTAGAAATAAAATCGGACTGTTCATCATTATATAAAGAGGCAGTTTCAATAGTAGTTACAGCTTTTCTTCCCAATATAGGGGTAAACAATCCATAATTTCTCTTTCTAGAATGAACATGTCCTTCAGCTTGTTACATTAACTCTGAAAATCATCATCCAATGTAACCATTCTAGCAGCATGCACTAGTTGCCCTTTTACAACTGATCCTTTTTATGATTAGGGTGAGAGCTTTTAAAATGTAAAAAGGAATTATAATAGGTGCTTTTTCTATGAATGGTAGCCAAACATCTACCTTGCCAAGCATCCTTTCTTAAACTAACATCCATATAGCTAATACAGTGCGTCTGTGCTTCATATGAACTGTAAACTTTAAACAAGTCATGGTTGTGCCAAGATATGCAACAAAGTCATAAAGCATATTCAGTTTTCCTGCCAATAAGATAAAAATATCATCCAAATAATGCACATAAACCGTCAAATACTGTTTAAAAACATCATTATTCATAATGCATTTTCTTTCCCATTGCACCATTACCAAATTCACAAACACGGTGCCACAAGGTGACCACATGGCTACACCTACTTTTTGCAGGAAATATCTTCCATCAAAAAATATATAATTATTATGCAGCACTATTTCAAAAAGGTCTACATACAAACTGATATAATCTTGTGGCACATGTTTAGTAACTAAAAATTCCCTAATCATGGCTATCCCTTCCTCCTGTGGAATAACTGAAAACAAATCCTTAACATCAATGGTAAGAAAATATGCTTGCTCATCATATTCAACCATATTCATTAATTCTAAAAAATGTCAGGAGTCCTTACAAATCTGAATTTCCTGCTGCATAAACACCTTAAACTTATTATCTAGATATTTGGCGCATGCAGAAGTGATGGAATTATGGCCATCAGCAATAGTCCATATGCTGCTAGAATGGTTACATTGGATGATGACATTCAGAGTGAATATAACAAGTTGAAGGACATGTTCATTGTTAGAGGGTATCCATATAACCTCATAGCTGATCTTATAGATGAGGTAACTAGAAAGAGAAATTATGGCTCTTTTACCCCTATATTGGGAAGAAAGTATGTAATATAAAAACTAGAGTATGATCAAGGAGGATGTTACCTTGAGGCAAGTAGTGCAGTAAAAAACAAAAATAGCAGCAAGGAGAGGTAGTAATTAAAAAAACATTTTACAACATAAAGAACAACATGCACATAGCAAAGTAATGGGAATGAGAAAATGTGAGGCATGCAATATTTATAAACTAATTTTAGTTTGTCAGATGTTTGATATTCGGGGTATCGAATATAATTTGAAAGGTACATATAACTGTAATTCAAAAGGGATAGTATACCTTGCCTTATGTCAGTTATGCATGTTATATTATGTTGGTTAAACTGAAAGGTATGTTAGGGATAGAATTTGTGAACATGAATATGCTATCAGGAAGCAGAAAACCACTAGTGCACTGGCCAAGCATGCCATGTCCTATGAGGGGCACAACTTTAAGTATTTAATAATTGAGCAGGTTGCTGTAAGCTCAAGAGGTGGCCCATGGACGTTACAATTAGAAAAAAAGAGAAAAATATGGCAAATATTACTGAATGCTTATTCCTGGCCAGATTTAAATGGGTACAGTTTAGTAAACTGTCTCTGGCTTTAAAAACGTAATTCTCTAGAAATCCTCCAATGTATAATAGGAATAACATTTAAATATTTATAGGCTGTTTCATGTTTCCAGTAGGACATTTTCTACAAAGTTATTTATTAAACTAATGATTTTAACAAATTTATTTTCTAGTTTTTATTTATTTGGTATATGAGTTTTGTTAGTATATACTAAATATATAAATATAGATTGGGTTTGTTGGCTTTATACTGATATATCGAGCTGGGTAAGCAGTGTTTGGATATACCTGTATTCAAGATTCAAGTTTTATGCAAGATTTATGCGTTCAAAATTTATATAAGTACAAGTTTGAATCATATTTATAGTTTTATATGTTTACAAAAGGTTTTAGTTAAAGTGTTACATTCTTAAAGGTTGTATAATAAATTGTAATGTGTTTTAAAAACATGGTTATTACATTCTGTAAGCACTTTAGAGGGGGTGGTTCGTTTATGATGTAATTTATGAATATTTATGAATGTTTATGAATATTTATGAGGTTGATATCATTGATCACATGTTTGATGAAGTTATTTAAATAGGGTAGTTAGTAATGGCACTGTCTGATGAAGTTTTGGAATTGTACAAGATGAAAGTACTCACTATTTTCTTAATAAAATATATTTTGCTTGTTTTCACTTGTTGGTTTGCATCAGTTTTGTTGTCATACAGAGGAGTACAAAAGCCTTTTTACAAGCTCATTTACTTTAAAAGTATGGAGAAATGTTAGAGATTGGTTTGAGGAGCAAGACATTGTAGAAAGAGGATGTTAAACTGGTGGTATGAAAGAGATGTGATAAATGTTTTTGACTTTTTATATATAATAGAAAGTATAACAATTAGCAACATTATCTACTTCATTTATGTTTTTAAATGCAAGTGAAATATGTTTAGTATAAAAATGAAGCTACTGTTTACAATGAGAAAGTATTTTCACTGGATAATCAGTTTACCTTGGTTGTGGTTGCCTTAGTGAGAGGAAACACAAGATTGTTTATTGGCTTACAAGAAAATAATCCTTGTTTAAACTTTTTATTTATTGCATTATGTTCAGAAGGATATGTGCATGTATAAAAAGACAAAATATGTTATCTAATTTGCCTGTCCATGTCTTTCATTATTTTCATGAATATGAAATTAAACACAAAATGCACACATTTCAGCTGAACTACAAGCTGCAAAAGTACACATGAGTAAGTGGTACTACAAATAGCACACTCATCTTTGGTGCAGAAGGCTGTGGATTCTATTCTCACACCTGATAGATCTATAACTGACACTGTAGTGCAGCATTAGTGGGTACTATTCTCCTGAGTATGTCATCCTTTGGATGACATCTTAAAAATGAGGTCCCATCTGCTTGATTTGGTAGTAACTCTGGTGGATGTAGAAAATGCCACAGGACCTATTGAAAAGAGTAGGGGTCCTTTATTTATATACAAAGATAACTCTTATTTACAAAATATTGACATTTATTTACAAGTGGTCAAATATATATATATATATATATATATATATATATATATATATATATATATATATATATATATACACATATATACAAATCTGTTTACACAATCATATTACATTTTAATCTGTTAGACCCCCCCACTCATTTTTCTATAACTACCATCTGAGTTTACTTAATATTGTTGTTAAAATCCATCATTAAACATAATTTCATTCTATATAACCTATTTAACATAAAATAACTTTTTATCTATTCTTTTATCATATTCTTTACTTCTATTGTTAGATCATCCATATTTAATCATATCCATGTTTATTTTATCCACTTCATTTATATCTTCAAATATCGTCTTTACATAGTTTTCCCCATAACTTGTTTTATTCTTTTACATTTCAAAAACACATGAAGCTTGACAATGTAAACATGTTCGATCACTTTTCTTCTTATATGGCATCTTTCTTTTTCCTGGCAATTTATCTATTACCAGTCTCAGCAAAAAAATATTGACATTCTGCTTTCTGATTACACCATTTACTTCTTTTTTATAGCTTTAATTTTTTAATATGATAGATTTTCCATGGTTTTACATAGTAATTTTTCATCATTACATTCTTATACCATACTTTTCTTTTTCTATTCATCAATTTTTATCTTCCACAAAAATATTCTACTTTGTAATGATTTATTTCCTCATTTATACACTCTTTTTATCATACCCCAAAATTTATCATACTTATATTTGTACAATTTTACTACTATTCTCTCATCTTTTTCATTTACCCACTTTAACACTTTTATAACTTTAATGAAGCAGTGTTTAGCACTGTATTAATTAACCCTAAACCTCCTTCTCCTTTATTTACATAAAAAAAACTGTTCTTTTTACTGGGTTTAATCAAGAATACCATATAAATGAAAAAAATATCTGCAATAATTCCTTTTCAAATACTGTTGGTAGCATAAATGCACTTTCTAAGTATGCTATTTTTCCATCAGTACTGAATTTATCAAATACGCCTTTTTTCTGAATGATAATTTACATGTTCTCCAGAAAAGACAGGTTTGCTTTATTTTTTCTAATGTTTTTTTTTCCCTATTGAATTCTACTTACATCTTTATTCCCAAATCTTATACCTAACACATAAATTTCATTCTTTATAAAATATATGCTCCTGATCTTTACTACATCACCTAAACCTTTACTTTTCTCTTTACTTAAAGCCATCTCTATCATCTCTAGACACTCATTTCTGCAAGTTATTACTTCTTTCATCCAATTTTTTTTGCAATTATTATAATGTCATCTGCATATGGTAACAGAACTGGAATTCTTAACCCTTCAGGTGTTATATTTCCCACCTCTTTAATTTTGTAATCTATTTCAGTATTATCGTGTTCAGAACTAATGCAAAGACTATACAACTCATTGGACATCCCTGTCTTACACCACTCATCATATGTGCCCATTGGCTTAACCAGCCATTTACAAGTATTTTTATTTATTATTACCATACACTGACATACATAATTTCCTAACTTTCTCAATTATATTATTGTCATTATTACCCATAAGATTTAATGTCCAATTGTGTCAAATACCTTATTAAGGTTTCCTGTCATGATTTTCACTTTTTCTTCTTTTCTGTTCATAATATCATCCTTAATTTCTCTAACTATCATTACTAGTTCTTGAAAACCCTCCCCTTTATACTATATATCATATCTTCCATAATATTTTTAAGTTTTAGTTTCAAATCTCTTTCGTATTATCTTCATAAAAATCTTATAATCACTATTATTCTATACCATCGGTCTCCATTTTTTTTTAATTTTCTTCTGTCTCCATTCTTCCATATCTATTTAAGTATTCCACTACATAATTATTTATATATAGAAAATCTTCATTTAACTATTCATTCAAAATCTTTAAAAAAATTCATTTTTTCCAGTCCCTTAAATTTGTATACATTCCATACCCTATTCCATCTTGTCCTAATACTTTATCTAGCTCATTTCAACAAATGTCCTTTTCTAACTCTTTTCTGTAAACTTTTTTACTTCCCAAGTTTTATCACTACCTTCTTTTTTAAATGCATTTCTTGCACATATTGTACTACACCATTCATAATATTTTCCTGGGTTCTTTCTATTTCTCCTTTTGCATTGTTTCTCATTACATTACTGTCTTAATTTGCTAAACTTTTTTAAGTAATTTGATACTTCTCTTTTTCCTTGTAAAAATATATTTGCTTATATAACAATTCTTGTATTTTTTCTTGATTTATTTCATATAATTATTTTTCTTTGTCAAAGTGTTTTCTGTCATGTTCTAAATCTCCCAATGCATCATTATATATTCTTTTATATTTTCTTTATTTTTCTCACATCATATTGCCACTGTAAAAAAAACATTTTTATATTTTTTATTTAAATATTATCAATAATTCAGACTATTTTTTTGTAAAATGTTCTCATAGTAATATGATCTTTACATGACTGTATTACTAATCTCTTTCCTTCTTCATTCTATACTCTCTCATTTATTCTTTTTATTCCTTTGCCTATTTTTATATATTCCTTGTTTTCATTTATCTCTGGCCATACTCAAAGATGATCAGAAAAATCCTGTTTCAACTAATTCTCCTTCTCCTATAACTAAATTTTCTGATACTATAATATAATCCATTTCAGTTCTATGCATAGCCCTTTTGTAAGTCCATGAATTTGTGTCCCAAACATTTAACTTACCACATCTTATAACTTCTAACATTTTTCTTATTATCATTTCCTTTTTTCTTACACTTGCCTGTTAAATAAAAATTAAAGTTTCCTGTTATTATAATATTCATATTTATGACTATAGAGTTGAAAATCTGATGAAATAAGCTTTCCCTTTCTTTACAAATAGTATAAGTATATAATGTTATAATTCCATATATTTGATCTTTCCATTTTAAATCTACAATGGTTAATCATCCCATGTTTGCTAAAGTTGCATCTAACTTCTTTATTGTATTTCTATAGAGTATGGGTATTCCAGAACATCTCTCATTTCCCAAATTCCAGATTATCTTTCTCTGTTTGTAGTCTTTCTTCATTTTTAAAAGTATTGTATCTTCTAATATAATTACATCTATATCACACATATTACACCACTCCAAAATTCCTACTCTTATTGCTATATTCTTAATACTATTCACATTTGCAGAAAGCACTCTAAAAATTTCATGTTCCCTTTTTCTTAAATTCATAGTTTCATAAGTTCATATTTAATTACTAGGTTAGCTTTCTTAATAGGCCATTCTAAGCCTAGCCACTTTCCTTCCACAAGATGAGACTCACTCTACCTTCTGTCGGAGTCAAGTACCTGAACCATTATACCAGGCCCCAATTATTAGCTGTCTATCTTCTTTTTCATCCAGTTCCTTTCTCTTTTCTTTTTTCTTTTTCACTTATCCTTTTGAACTTTATTTTTCTGTCTTTACCCTTTTACCAATAGAATTATTTTTTCTTTTATTATCTCCCAGTTTGTGTCCTCTTTATCACTTATTTCAGGACCTTCTTCCATTTCTTCTTTATTATTTATTCTCATCTAATTTTTCGTCTATTTCTACTACTTCTATAATTTCTGGGGGTTTTCTGTCTCTTTTTTCTTTTTCCTTACTCTTATTTTCATTTTTGCATTCCATCCATAAATGTATAATTTTGTTATATTTCTAACATTTCAATTCACATTTTTTGCATCATGTCCCATTTTCCCACAAATATAACATTTCTGTTGTCACAATTACTTATCAAATGTCCTTCTTTTCCACAAAAAAAATGTGTTTTGGCTTGTCCCCAGTGTTTTCCAACACCCCACCCCCTCCACATTTATCATACTTGGTATATGTATATTTTTCTCTTTCTCTTTTTAACATAGTATTACAATCCCAGCAACAAGTCCATAAACCCATTTTGTCATAAACTTTTGCAATGCCAAGTACGTCTTTACATAAAGCTTTCAAATGTCCTTTCAAAGTCTTTTTTTCCACTTCTGTTCAAAATTGTGCATGAATTTTCTTCTTTGTTTCCCTGCTAAATACTTTTACCACATAAAGATTCCATGGGCTACAGTCTTTCTTTTTTTCATATTCTCATATAAAAATTTCCATTGAAAAAACAGTATCAAATATAATGTCACAAAATGTCTCTTTTTTAATATGAATAAATGTTCTTACCTCATGTGCTATTACACCCAAAAGAGCTATTAAATTTTCCACACTTAACACCTGTCTACTTCTTTGTCTTCTTTACTTTGAATACTTACCACATACTTCCATTTTTCATTTTCTTCTGCCTGCTTTTTTGCTACCCCACTTTGGCCTTCTTTTACTTTCTCTGCATATATTTTCTTTTCCATCTCACCACTATTCTTCAGGATTGCCTCTGCATTCTTCTTTTGTATTTTATCCATCATGTCCCCACAGGAAACATCTCCTTCATTTTATGGCTCATTCTGCACCACCATTTCTTTAAGTAAATAATTTTGCAACCCTCCCATCTGGAAGGTTGTAATTATACATTCATCATTTGCTGACTCATCTCCATCAAACAAGTCTCTTTGAACTATTTCATTAGAATCTTACACACATTCTCTGGTCTCAGTATTTGCTTTCTCTTTTATTTCTTTCACCACTCCATCTCCTTCTCTCTCCATTTACCTCCCTGCTTCTCTGATCCACTTCTGCTCCTGGAATGTAAACAGGAAGTGCTCCTTCAAAATGGGTCCCACTCACAACAATGATGAGTAGGAAAAGTTTCCTGATGCCCTAACCAAATTTGCCCTAGTAGTATAAACTCTACTTTAGATCTCTTTTGAAAAGAGCCTACCAGCCAAGTGGGACTAACCTGGTCAACAAAGGATAAATATAATTAATAAATAAATAAAAATAATTATCATGTCAACACAGTACTATTACCTAATGACAATCCAGGTTGAGTTTTTTGTTTGTTTGTTTTTAAGAAAAAAAAGTGTATTTTAGTTTTCACTACAAAATAGGGCTGCCACCTTTTCAAATTCCCAAAGTGGACATTTTTTGTAGAACCATGAAATCTGACAGGAGAAAACATAAATAGGGCCTGTGCAAAGGACAGAGCTTCACTGTTTTGCCAACAATAAAAGCTTAATTTTGTAGCATTTGAGTTGCTTCTGCTATTTCATACTACATTTAGGAAATACAAAATATCTGTTTCATGTAACTATTAAAGAAAACTTAGGAAATATTTATGTCCAAAATTCTCAGGACATTTGCAATTTTTTAGTTTTTTTTTTTTTAACAGGACACAAATACCCAAACAGGGATTGTCCCTTGCAAAAAGGGACAGGTAGCAACCCTTCTACAAAACTGAAATATCATGATAAAACAACTTCAAGAACTTCCTTTTTAAAGAACATTCTACATTCTTTCTTGGAATATATTCTGACCAATTAAAAAGTGCAGTTTCAGGTCATTTGCCTGTTAGCATTACTAGTATAGCAGTGATATTGTACCAGCTTACACCCTCATCTTTCAGCCTATGAGATCATTTATTTGTGGCTCCAGTTATACAGTAAAAGCACAAGTATTATCAACAGCTAGAGCAAGTTAGTCTGCTTCTCGACCCATCTCGCAGTAGTTGCAAGCTGCATTAAACAAAGTCAGGGATTGGCCTAGCCTTCTTCATACCAGATTTTCATTTGTGATGCATTCATTGCTCATAATGAGTTTTATTTTTATCTGGATGAAGGTCATTGTGAGTGATGTACATCTTTATATATTTTCTACTATATTACATCATCCCGTTTTTTGAATAAAAACATATTTTTCTCTCTTTTTCCTACTTTCACATAGCTGTTAGTTATATTGTTGCTTTATAGCTACAATAAACCAAATTCCTATAAATATATAACATTAAATACATTTTGCAAGTAAACTGCTTTAGTTTGATATTGTCTGTGTAACATGTAGCACTATTAGCTCACAACACAGAGGATTATGAGTGGGTCACCAATCATAACTGGCTTATTATGTGTTTGCGGCAAGGCATAGATGCCAAGAAATGTACCTTGAATATGAAGTCCAGAACTTGAAACCTGTTGTGGTTTGTCATTTCCGACATATCCCTAACCTTGTGCCCAAAGCAAAACAAGTTGTAGTGTACAGCAACAGGAGGGCAAGTCAAGCAAATGTGTGAGAAAACAGAAAACAAATATAAAACAGAGTCCAACAGTATATCAGATGCATATTACACTCATGACATAAGGTAAATAAGAACCAACATTGACAATATAGCAACTATGCTTAGTAACACAATATCCTTGAAACAACAGGTATATGAGGAACTCCTAGTACAAGATTTAGAGTCAAGTAAAGAGAGTAAAACATTATCACTAATACTGTTAACACAAAGGGAAATAATGGTAAACTTGTATCTGTTCTATTTCTTGATTTATCCAAAGCTTTTGTTTCCCACCCTACACTCTTAAGAAAACTCTCCAGGCTATTGACAATTTCTGTCTATCCTAGTGTTCGAGTTACTTCTAGACTCCAGGCAGTGAAATGACTCTCTGATATCTCATCCTTTTTCCCTGTTGCAGTTGGGGGTCTCACAAGGATCCATAATGGGATCTAACCTGTTCAGCATCTTTGTTAATGACTTTGAGCTGGCCAGTAAGAATGCTACCTTAGTACAATAAGAGAAGGATTCTACTATCATCTGCTCAGCAAACAACATTGGTTCCCTACAAAAACTGCCCCAGGAATTCTTCATTTCTAAAAAAAATTGTCTAACTACCTCCAAGACATTCTTAAACACTGATAAAACAAAACTAGTTATCTTCACTCCCAAACACCCCACAATAAATAAATCATCCTTCACTATTACCTCTCCCAGCAATACAAAAATTAATTCATAGAGTCATAGATTGTTACTTGGCTAACAACCCAGGGGGGCTTTCTAAGCCTAGCCAAGTTTTCCCAAAAGAATAATGATGCCTTGTTTCTGAATAGGACATTGAGAGCCAGGCATTTATAAGCTACCTCTGTCCATAAGGGACATGAGGGCCAGGCCCAGTGTAAATTTCCTATTCCCTACCCACTGGTTTAGGTTGCACTTAAACTGGGCAATAGATCTACTCAGCTTCATATGGATGGGAAGCCTGTTCCGTTGGAGGGACAGTCTCTGGGAAACATATCTGTCTCTCCAGCATGTTCTATTTAAGTCACAGACAAAATTCATACAAACCAAACTACCAGGAATTTACATAGACAAAGACCTAAAGTTTGACTTCCACACTCAACATACAGTGAAAAAAACCATCAAAAACTAAGAAATGTCCATAGTACAAAACCCTATATATTAAAACACTGTAAGATGCCACATCTCCACTATGCCGTTACTACCAACTCTCCTCTACTCTGCACCAGTATTGAAAACATCCAACTAACTTAACTGAATAAACCTGAGCAGTGCTACAACAAGGCTGCAACATTTGCAGCAAACCTCCCTTGTAGAGGACATCCCTATTTGGCCCTCAGAGATCTCCAGTGGCTTAAACTACCTCACCAACTCACATACTCCCAACTCCCTAATATCCATAATCTAACAAACAAATCAAATGACTGTCCAACTCTAACCAACTTTGAACAGCCATACAACCCATGCAGAAGCTTGAACTAATCTGAAAAAGATCTTCTACACATCAAATCTGAATAACTCTGTAGGCTGTTCCCACTACTCCCAACAAGTATCAAAACCCCACTGACAGTAAGATAGGACTGCTTGCTAAGCTCATTCAAACTACAGGTAAAGTCTCACTTTCTTAGTTCCTGGCTCTGTAAATGTGATGAACCAGATTAACACATCACTCCTCTTCAGCCTCATTCCTGCTCAGCTCCCTCCATCTCCTCCTCCTACCTGTACTGTAACGGACTCACTTTCTCCTTTTGTTGTACTCCGCCACTCTCAACTACCCTTAGTCTTCTATCTTTCATCTATAGTTCACCTACCATTTTACTTCTTTTAAGACATATCGCCTTCTGTTGAAAATAGCAACAAAATGACTGTATACTTTATCAAATTTGAAATGCAGTTCTCAATCTTTTGAAAAAAATATTGTAAAGATTTTTGTATATTATTACCTTTCAAATGTTAGTGTCACTCTATCTATTATTGTTGTTTGTACATTTGAGTCTTTCTGCTAGGGCCTTAGCTGAAAATGGGTGCCATGTTCAGTCATAATTTCCCAGTAAACAAAAGCAATAAATACATTTGCATGCAGCTCATGATTTTTGGGTAAGACATCTGAGTGTGAATAAAGGCAGACATTTGGTCTGTCTGACTAGTGAAACACACAGAAAGTTGTAGGTATTTGCTTCTTCTTCTAGCTTTTGTATTTGACTGGTATCAGAGACAGCCACCTTTCAAACAGCATATTTCCAATTTGTTCTGATAATGGCCTTGTAAATAATCACATTTACCCCTGAGCTTCTGTCTGTTGTATATTGTAAGATACAGTGTGAATTTGGCAATTTATCAGAAATGGTTAATCCTATGAACTGCTAATGAGTTTTTTCCTGTAGCCCTCAGCCTGAGACCCTCACTCTTCATTTGTGAACAGGGGGTCTATATTAGAACACCAAATGTTCATAATTTCGAGTGTTCCAATATCGACCTGTTTTCAGCTGAAAATATCGAAGAAACAGGAAACCAAATTTTTTCCTAGGGAAAGAATTCAGTTGTCTGTTTCTGTTGCTTCAGTATTTTCAGCTCTGTGGTGGAAAGTTACAGTTCGGGTTCAGGTAAGTGTGCGACTGTGTGGACATGAGGGTTAGGTGAGTTAGGGTTAGGGTGAGGGTTAGGTAAGTGTGCGATTGTGTGGACGTGAGTGTTAGGGCAGGGTAGGTGAGTTAGGGTTAGGGCGCAGGTGAGGTGACTGTGCGATAGTGTCGGACCTTAGGGTTAGGGTTTGGGTTAAGGTAAGTGGATAGTTAGTGGTGTATGTATAGTTTAGTGTAGGGTTAGGTGTTAAGAATTTAAGTGTATGTGTGTGGATTGCTGTTTGTTTGGTGTGCTTGTGTTGTGTGTATGTGTTTTGGAACAGTGAATTTTTCCCTAGGAAAAAATGTGCTCTTCTGAATGTTGGATGTTTTCAATTTTCGATTCATAAGGTTCGATATTAGAACACTCAACATTTTGAATGTCCGGTGTTCTAATATAGACCCATGAACAAGTCATGTAACCAAACAGTGCTCCCAGTTTGTCCTTGAAAAGAGACTTAACTAGTAAACAACAAAAAAAAAATGCTACCAAGCATAATATTAGCTGTCACAGAAATTACGAATGTGAGCCTCAAGCTTAACTTAGTGTCCACCAGTACACCAAAGCCTTTATACTTGTTTATTACACTAGCTACTTGTATTTATAATGATT
Source organism: Protopterus annectens (assembly GCF_019279795.1). NCBI lineage: Eukaryota > Metazoa > Chordata > Ceratodontiformes > Protopteridae > Protopterus > Protopterus annectens. Next base: position 341,735,673 of record NC_056733.1, on the reverse strand, counting down.
TAGCCAATTCTATGTTAGTAAATAAAAGGTTCAAATTCTAAGGACAAAGAGATACATACATACATACAGACATGTATAAACTGCCTACTCTCTCTCCTTTCTGTGTCCCTTCCACCACCTTATTACATGTAAGGAATACCACAGTGACTGGTTCTCCAGTGCCCATATTCAAAGCTTTGTTCATGTTTGAGAGAAGATGTTACAATGCTGGTTTTAAGTCCACCATTCTATGCAGGTAATTTAATAAAATCAGTAAAATAAAACAAACAAAGCTTTCGAGTAAAACTCTTCCTCAATGTATAAGCACAGAATAAATTCACTTCTTATATATCACACACAGCCAATCAATTAGCACATCAATTAAGAGTTTAAAGTGCTCCAACAACCTATACAAAATTTAAATACATACATATAAAAATTTTGGTACTTGCGTATTATTGCAACCACATTTGTAAGCTGGTAGATATCGCTGCTTGAAAACATTTTCTCTCATTTAAATGCAAGACTGAAATCAGCACGGGATTTCTGTCCAGTATAATGTTACATAGCTTTACTTCCATTGTGATAATACATAAGTACCGAAATCTTAAATAACACTTATAGTCAAGGAAAAGAAGGTGCTAAGAACTATAAAGTACAGTAGAATTTCTGACCTGGTTTACAGTTGGGGGGGGGGGTCCCTGAAATGCGTGATTGCCGATATGCCAACCAACATTATTAAAAAAATAGTTTCCGTGGTGTGAAGGCCAAAGCCCATGTTAAAAAATATAATGTCCGTTTTAAATTACACTGACATGAGTAGCAGTAATGTGAGTGGGAAAAGGGATAGAAATGAAACTGCCAGTAGGGCTCAGTCAGAACCCGGAAAATTAGTAGACGTATAGAAGCAGAAAAGAGGTGGAAGGCATATGGAAATCCATTTTCATAAAATAGCAGCTATTCAGTTCAAATGATAACATACGATAATGTAACTCATTGCACATGAAATAATTTTAGCCAAGGACAGCAACTCAGCCAATTAAAAATAATTCAGACTTCAAGTAATCCTTTGAACAGTACAACAGCAGCCAATCCAATTGAACACTGCGTGTGTAACTTTCACGGTTGTTTAACTTCCTGAATGTAAGACCAACAAACTTTCTTACTGTTAATACAGACGTTAAATTACATCTTACGCTAATTCCCACACTCCTTTTCAGGCTAACATAAGTATTAATGCAACCGTGAAAATGTGGTTGCGATAATACGTAAGTACCAAAATTTCTATACATACCTATATAAAATATATATATATGTATATATATATATATATATATATATATATATATACACACACACACACACACACACACACACACACACACAAATGTATATACATATATATATATATATATATATATATATATATATATATATATACGTACATATGCATATAAGAATATACATACACGTATACACATCTAAAATGTATGACTACACTACATAGTGTTTATCTTTCAAAACTGATTTGATACTATTACTACTATTTAACCCCAGTGAATGGTCTGCCCTACACAGGGTAATACTATACCAGAACTGCTGGCTGAATGGCAAATGATGAATCTAAAATGCAGTTTTAAATATATGCAACTTCTGATTAAATATTCCAAAGATGAAATAGAACTTTTATCAGCCAATATTAAAGAACAATATAAAGATTTGCTTGATAACTTTGACAATATGGTGGTTGAAAAGTACATCACAGAAGTGATGGACTCAGTTGCAGTATACAAACGTAGACTCTATAAAATTAAGATCAGAAAGTTAAATAGAGATCGTACTGATTTTCAAGCAGCTAATGTGTTTACTTGGCACTGCACAGCTGCATATAATTCAACCACTGTCAATCCCAATCAAGAGCTTATTTCTGTTACCAAGGAGACGGAACCAGACACGCACATTGACTCTGACAATCATAGCAACGGACTTATAGCACAATTGATCAATCCCATTGTAGCAGCAACGTCTACTAGAGAATTAGGTGCTATAAAGAATACTTTCCAGATGACAGCTCAAATGCATCATCCAAGCAATTATGGAAGTGCACCGAAATATGGCAAGGACGTTTGTGTCAATGTAATAGAACATAATCAGTCTATTTCTCCTTTTTCTCAGCAGAAATTAGTGTTCCCAGTCCCGATAAAGGGTTCTACAACACAAGAATGGGCGATATTGTACTTGAGGGCCTCACTAGATGCGCAGTGGCAAGCCCCGCCCAAAGCCCGCCCCCGTGCTGATTCGTAATCGGGCACTAATGAATATGTATTCCATTGAAGAATCCTAATACACTGTCCGGCTTTTAGTATGTGTCTTGTGTTGTCTTCGAGAACAATTGTTTGTTTCTTATTTTAATATAAACAAAGAAATGCGTATTTATTAAATAAAAGACATATTTCAGAAACTTCGTTTTGTTCCTGCATCTGGCTGTCTGCAAAGTATATTTTCTTTTAAATTAAACAGTAAAATACATGGTCACTTTTTAAGCTAATGATTTAATCAGGAGATACATTTTTTTGTTCAAAATAAAGTATATAAGCTCACTTTTTATTCTTGTCCTGACCTAGGGTTACCACCAGTTTTTCTTTAGGCTGGGCAGTCCCTTATTTGGGCAGGTGTCTCCTTGTCGGGGAGGGGGATATGAAAATGGCAAGTGTCCTTTTTTTCTAAGTTCCCTTTATTAGTCAACTAAAGCTATTATTTTTGTATTTGAATTACTTACCAACCAACTAAACTTCTAAAAAGAGTGGGCTTTTATTTTAGCAAAAAAGCTATTATTTTTGTATCTGAAACAATTAAAAATGTAACAGGCAACTAAAATTCTTCAAGAGTGTGCTTTTATTTTTAACAAAAAAAGTCCATTTGTTTGCATTGTTTGAATGCCATGTCAATCATGGCTCATTACATATGCAGACCTGGTTGTCAATCATTCGTGACACACCCACTTCTGAGTGAAACGCAAGGTGAGGCCTTCAAGTACAATATCGCCCAAGAATGAAGATCCCGGCGCTCTCGCAGCAGAACGCGCATGAAACGGAAATCCTAAGGGGAAGCCCTAGGTACACTAATGATCAAGAAGTTCTGGGACAAGAAACAGAGAAATTGATATGGAACTTATCCTCACATACTCTATCTGACGCCGAGACATCGGTTTTAATGAAGGGATTGTCATTTATCCCTAAACAGAGACAATACTTTGCTGAGGTAATTTTAGATTTCAAAATGTTTATTAGGAACATACTTTTAAAACAGAACTTCTAAAATATTTCTGCTTTGGCTGGCTAAGATCTACCTGCAATCAACTGGACATATAAGCAAATTTAAGTACACTTTTATCTGCACTTTTTCATATAGTACTGTGTTGTATTTATTTTATTTTCACTGCATATTGGAATATTGTGAGCTCTGTGTCTCTAAAGAGAGGTTGTTAGAAGTGTAGCCATTGGTAGCAGTGGGGGGTAGTTTAATTTCATTATATTCTGTGTTAACTCCTAGCCTAAGGGGCTTGTCTTACCGTATAAAGTGTTCCATCTTGTGTTACTTCTGCTAAAATATCTGTGCTTTGGCTGACTAAGATCTACCTGCAATCAATTGGACATATAAGCGAATTTAACTACACTTTTATCTAAACTTTTTCCTATAGTACTGTGTTGTATTTATTTTATTTTCAATGCATATTTAGAATATTGTGGGCTCTCTGTCTCTAAAGAGAGGTTATTAGAAGTGTAGCAATTGGCAGCAGTGGGAGTAGTTTCATTTCATTATATTATGTGTAAACTTCTAGCGGCCTAAGGGGCTTGTCTTACCATATAAAGTGTTACATCTTGTGTTACTTCCGCTAAAATATTTGTGCTTTGGCTGGCTAAGATCTACCTGCAATCAATTGGACGTATAAACAAATTTAAGTACACTTTTATCTGCACTTTTTCATATAGTACTGTGTTGTATTTATTTTATTTTTACTGCATATTTGGAATATTGTTAGCTCTCTGTCTCTAACGAGAGGTTGTTAGATGTGTAGCCATTGGTAGCAGTGGGGGTAGTTTCATTTCATTATATTCTGTGTTAACTCCTAGCCTAAGGGGCTTGTCTTACCACATAAAGTGTTACATCTTGTGTTACTTCTGCTAAAATATTTGTGCTTTGATTGGCTAAGGCCTTCCTGCAATCAATTGGACGTATAAGCGAACTTAAGTACACTTTTATCTGCACTGTTTCATACAGTACTGTTTTGTATTTATTTTATTTTCACTGCTTATTTGGAATATTGTGGGCTCTCTGTCTCTAAAGAGAGGTTGTTAGAAGTGTAGCCATTGGTAGCTGTGGGGGAAGTTTCATTTCATTATATTCTGTGTTAACTCCTAGCCTAAGGGGCTTTTCTTACCAAATAAAGTGTTACATCTTGTGTTACTTCTGCTAAAATATTTGTGCTTTGGCTGGGTAAGATCTATCTACAATCAATTGGACATATAAGCGAATTTAAGCACACTTTTATCTGCACTTTTTCATATAGTACTGTGTTGTATTTGTTTTATTTTCACTACATATTTGGAATATTGTGACCTCTCTGTCTCTAAAGAGAGGCTGTTAGAAGTGTAGCCATTGGTAGCACTGGGGGTAGTTTCATTTCAATATATTCTGTGTTAACTCCTGGCCTAAGTTGCTTGTCTTACCATATAAAGTGTTACATCTTGTGTTACTTCTGCTAAAATATTTGTGCTTTGGCTGGCTAAGATCTACCTGCAATTAACTGGATGTATAAGCAAACTTAAGATCACCTTTATCTGCACTTTTTCATACAGTACTGTGTTGTATTTATTTTATTTTCACTGCATATTTGGAATATTGTGAGCTCTCTGTCTCTAAAAAGAGGTTAAAAGTGTAGCCATTGGTAGTAGTGGGAGTAGTTTCATTCATTATATTCTGTGTTAACTCCTAGCCTAAGGGGCTTGTCTTACCATATAAAGTGTTACTTCTTGTGTTCTTCTTCTTTCGGCTTTTTCCCGGTTAGGGGTCGCCACAGTGGATCATATGTCCGCTCATGATTGACAGTGGAGTTTTACAGTGTCGAGTTGCCAGCCCGGCACCCTACCTTCCACAGAAGGCACACACATGCACACACTCACACCTAGGGCCAATTTAGAGTGTCCAATCCACCTACTGCATGTCTTTAGGATGTGGGAGGAAACCGGAGCACCCAGAGGAAACCCACACGACCACAGGGAGGACATGCAGACTCCGCACAGAAAGCACCCACCCGAGCTGAGAATCGAACCGGAGAACCTCTTGCTGTGAGGTGGCAATGCTAACCGCTGCACCACCGTGGCCACCCAAAGTATTACTTCTTGTGTTACTTCTGCTAAAATATTTCTGCTTTGTCTCGCTAAGATCTACCTGCAATCAATTGGACGTATAAGTGAATTTAAGTACACTTTTATCTGCACTTTTTCTTATACTACTGTTTTGTATTTATTTTATTTTCACTGCTTATTTGGAATATTGTGAGCTCTCTTGTCTTTAAAGAGAGGTTGTTAGAAGTGTAGCCATTGTTAGCAGTGGGGGTAGTTTCATTTCATTATATTCTGTGTTAACTCCTAGTCTAAGGGGCTTGTCTTACCATATAAAGTGTTACATCTTGTGTTACTTCTGCTAAAATATTTGTGCTTTGGCTAGCTAAGATCTACTTGCAATCAATTGGACGTATAAGCGAATTTAAGTACACATTTATCTGCACTTTTTCATACAGTACTGTGTTGTATTTATTTTATTTTCACTGCATGTTTGGAATATTGTGGGCTCTCTGTCTCTAAAGAGAGGTTGTTAGAATTTAGCCATTGGTAGCAGTTTGGGTAGTTTCATTTCAATATATTCTGTGTTAACTCCTAGTGTAAGGGGCTTGTCTTACCATATAAAGTGTTACATCTTGTGTTACTTCTGCTAAAATATTTGTGCTTTGGCTGGCTAAGATCTACCTGCAATCAATTGGACGTATAAGTGAATTTAAGTACACATTTATCTGCACTTTTTCATACAGTACTGTGTTGTATTTATTTTATTTTCACTACATATTTGGAATATTGTGGGCTCTCTGTCTCTAAAGAGAGGTTGTTAGAAGTGTAGACATTGGTAGCAATGAGGGTAGTTTCATTTTATTATATTCTGTGTTAACTCCTAGCCTAAGGGGCTTGTCTTACCATATAAAGTGTTACATCTTGTGTTACTTCTGCTAAAATATTTGTGCTTTGGCTGGCTAAGATCTACCTGCAATCAATTGGACGTATAAGCGAATTTAAGTACACATTTATCTGCACTTTTTCATACAGTAGTGTAATATTTATTTTATTTTCACTACATATTTGGAATATTGTGGGCCCTCTGTCTCAGCTAGTTCCCCACCCTCCCTCCCTGTTTGTGTGTTAAGTGTTAATCTTGGTGGCTTTGTAATTTCCCGCCCTTGTTGTAAATTTTGTATTTGGATACTCCTTCTGGGTCCATCTCATTTGCTCACTCAACTGAGTGCAGTGAGATCATATTCTGATTTCAGGCACTCCTATCGACTGTGTACAAAGAGAGCATTTGGGAAGGACAACCCCTATAGCCTGTTAATCCTGCTCTGTTCCCTCCCTCAAAAAAAAAAAAAAAAACTTTATTCAGCTGTTCTTAGTGTAACTGTCTTAGTTTGTTGTTCTATGTGTTGTTATCTGTTCAGTTGCTCTTACTCTGCACTTATTACTGCTTGTTAGTAGCCTTCTAATTTACTGCCTTCTGCACTTGTTTTTACTCATTTGTTAATTTAATTTAATTTAATTGCACTTATTAAAACTGTATTTGCCGTAATATTGCTAAACACAGTTTTTTAGTACTTAATAAATAAGCAGCTATCCAGGTATGTCTAAGGGTCAGCTCCCGGTGTTTTCTCCTGTCTACCTGATAAATATGGGCATCTTGGAGCAATGGAGCAATTGCCCCATGTACACAGACAACCATCTCCTCCTACCACCCAACACTACAACCTGTGAGAGATGCACTTATATAGCCAAACTGGAAGCAAAGCTCTCTTCACCCAAGACTGGACTAGACAGTCAAGAGGAGAAGGTAAACATTTGCACCACACCACACTCATCACATAGTCCCTCAAAACCTACATCACCAAAACACACACATAGAAACACAAAACACACACCTACATTCACAGAGGCTCTCAATAAAAATGTGCCCAAACAACAGGGACCTCCAAAGCAGAAACGCAGTCAAACTCCACCCCCAACACAACCCAAATGACACATAGCCCACAAATTCAGTGTGCCACTCAACCACAGCCCATAAGGCATAATACCATACCCAACACTCTAGTCATAGGTGACTCTATAGTCAGGCACACTGATGCTCCACTCACCAGGCTAAACAAGGAGAAAGTTACTGTTAGCTGCCTGTCGGGTGCCAGGATCTGCCACATAAGGCACACACTCAGGTCACTCCACAAGTACAAATATGGCTCTGTCATTGTCCATGTTGGTGTAAATGACCTGAGACGTACCTCCCTGGACTACATGAAAAGAGACATGGAGGAGCTCTCCGATCTTGTAGCCCAGGCAGGTATGACCCTAGCCCTGTGTCCTGCCATCACCAAGAATGAAACCATAGTACAAGGACAAAATGATTGACTTCAACAATTGGCTAAGCTTCTGGTGTCATTCTAAGGGGATCCAGTATTTGTCTGCCTGGGATGACATGATCGACAGACCATGATGCTTTGCCAGAGATGGCCTGCACCTGTCGCCCTTGGGATTCTGGATACTGGCTAAGGCTCTTGCCACCCCTATAGTGCCTTTTTTAGGCAAGGTTCAAATGACAAATTTACCACGTAACAGGTACAAGCAAGCAAAATCTGAGAGTAATGCTATTCAATGCTAGAAGTCTAAACCTCAAAATGCACTCACTCGAGGCACTCCTTAAAATGGAGAACATCGACATTCTTTGCAGTGACAGAGACCTGGTTCAAACCTCCAGAGAGCACCCCTGCATTACCAGGCTATAATTCATACCACAGCTTTTGGCCAACTAACCCAGACCGAAGCACTAAAGGTGGAGGCGTGTCCATATTCATTAAATATATCCACACCTGCAGGCTAGTTTCACAGCATAATGCATCCGAGATTATCCAAGTGCAACTAACTCTGGACAAGACCACAATCCAAATTGTAGCTTGCTACAGACCCCCCACCATGTCCCAGGATTCCCACTCCTCATTTCTTGATACACTGGAAAATATTAGGGTACAACCCAGCACCCTAATAATGGGCAATTTCAACTACCCCACCATTAACTGGGAAAACTACTCATGTACCAACACTTTTGCTCAACGTTTTCTGGAATTCATAAATTCCAGTGCCTTGGATCAACTTATTCACACCCCCAACAAGAGCAGCAATATCCTAGACTTAGTCATTACCAACATGGGCGACCGGTGTTCCACACCAGAGGTCAATTCCTTGTTGGTCAGATCCGACCACAAGCTAATCACCCTAGACATCCACATCCCACCCCCACCCGCATTAAGAAACCACCATAAAAAACTTCTCCAAAGCCAACTTCACACTTCTTAAGACAGAAGTGGCAAACTTCATGGCACCCATGCAGACGGACAATAGAGGTACAACTGCTGAGTTCTACACAAATGCACTTTATAAGCACTTACACGAGTGCATGGATCATGCTATCCCTAACAGAACCAAGATGCTATCCTCCAAAAAAAAGGAATCCAATCTGGTGGTCCTCTGCCATAAACAAACTCTACAACAGAAGAAAGAAACTGTTGCAAAAAAGAGTAAAATCCCATGACTGGAGGAACTCTCTGGTCAGCCTCAGTAAGAAGCAGAGATCCCTCATAAAATCCTCCAAAGCTAGTAACGAAAACAAAATTGCCACTGACTCTAAAGACAACCACAAAGCATACTATAGCTATGTCAATAATCTCAATGGCAACACTCAGATCTGCTCTGAGTTACAGCACAATGGCACTAAATATACAGAACCAACTGATATTGCCAACATCCTGGCCAATAGGTTCAGTGCTAACTTCACCCCCCTCTCACCCCCTAGAGGGCCCATCACTATACCGGAAGAATGCAAAGTTCCTGTAATCACTGCTGCACTCAGGCTTTGTGCCCATTGCATGACACACCACAACAGTTATCCCACTCCACAAAGGGGGAGCCACGATGGACCCCGAGAACCACCTCCCCATTAGCCTGATGAGCCTGGTCTGCAAGGCCATGGAACGTATTATCATGAAACTCATAAACAAAGACATTGGTAATCTCCAAACTCTGTATCCCATCCAGTTTGGGTCTGTAAAAGGCAGATCATGTCTCCTAAACCTGATAGACTTCTTTGAAGTAGTCACCAAAGCCATAGATGAGGGTAAGGTGGTTCACACAGCCTATCTAGATCTCGCCAAGGCTTTCAACACCATCCCCCACTCTGGAATTATAGATAAACTCACTAAACTAGGTATAAATCCCTATGTCACAAGATAGGTTGCCAACTGGCTCATGGACAGAACCCACACTGTGAAAGTAGCAGACTCCAAATCTGACTTCAGAACAGTGACAAGTGGAGTACCACAGGGCTCAGTGCTGGGTCCTCTCCTGTTTGGTATCTACTTCTCAGAAGTACAGGCTAACACAGAAGGTCTTTGGCTAATGAAGTTTACAGATGACTGCAAACTAGGAGCCATAATCAAAACTCCGAATGATGTGGACATCCTACAAAAGGGACTCACTGAGACAGATGCCTGGTGACAAAGCCTTGGCCTGAATCTCAATGCCAAAAGGTGTATTATCATCCCCCTTTGGTAAAAACTCTGTACCCATGAACTTCCACATAGGTGGTAGTCTACTTAACACCGAAGGTGTGATAAGAGACCTTGGGACACAGGTGGACAGTAGTCTCTCCTTTGATAATCACATCACCACAGTGGTCAGAAAATCCTTCTACATGGCACACCTCATCACAAAAGGTTTCTCATCCAGAAAAAAAAAGGTCATTCTAACCCCTCTACTCATCACTCATTAGACCCATTATAGAGTGCAATGCCCATTTTGGTATGTACCTCACAAGACATCTACAACAACTGGAAAGGCCACAGAAATACCTCACAAAGAGAATTACTGGCCTCAGACAGATGTCCTACACAGACCATCTCAAAAATCTCCAGCTTTACTTCATCGCATATCGCCTACTCAGAGGCGATCTCTGCCTAACATACAAAGCTATGTCAAACCCAGAGCTGTTGGACATGCTCCACTTAAAGAAATCCCAATCCCTCTGAGCTACACGATGTAGGGACCTAAACCTTGTCACCACAATAAACAGAACATGCTGGAGAGATAGATTCCTGTCCCAGAGACTTCCCATACTCTGGAACAGACTACCTATCTATGTTAAAAAGAGCTCCTCATTAGCACTCTTCAAAAAAAATCTTGATGATTGGATGGGAAATAGGAAATTCACCCTGGTGATCACTTCTGTGGCTCTGTTCGACAGGGGCACAGTAAAATAATTTTCTTGGGTGGTGAACGCCAGGGTACCTTTTTGGCTAGGCTTATATAGGCCCTAGGGCCAATAGCCTAGTACCTACCTATGAACCTAAGTGATGTAGCTTACAACGATACTTGTAATTTTAAGAAACCAAGCACGTTTATACCTAATTCAAATTCATTGGTCGCTCCATTTGAAAAGTTATGTTTGGATGATTTTTATAAAATTTATGCCTGCAATGGTAGAAATAAAAAATTTGGAAGGAAATATAATTTAACTAAATTTGATTACAAAGCTCTGAAAGACTTGCAGGACAACAGCAAGTTAATTATTAGACCAGCTGATAAGGGAGGCCCTGTAGTGCTATTTAACTATGATAAATATAGTAATGGTATGGTGGCTGTGTTGTCTGACACTCATTTCTATGCCAAGATATCATGAAAATGTGTTGATTCTATGATTATAACAGTGAGCAATGTTATTAGAACCTTATTAAAAGAAGGTTTGATTGATAAATGTTTAACTATTTAATGATCCATGATGCTTTGGTACCTGTCATTCACGACCTGCCCAAATTACACAAAGATCCGGTTCACCCCCACTACATCCTATCATAGTGGGACGAAATTGGTGTACAGAGCCTGCATCCATTTATATAGAAAAACAGTTTAGACCTGCTTCGAATGCTTGTATGCATATTTTAAGAGATACCCAACATTTTTTAGGTGATTTATTCATATTCATGGAAACGCATATGAGAAGAAATAATTTGTATTTTGTGACACTAGATGTCACGTCTCTTTTAACAGTCATTCCCAATAGTGAAGGACTTATTTGTGTAAAGCAGTTTTTGGAAAGATACACTGATTTTACTGATAGGAAAATTGAACTTATCAGTGTTTTATTGGATCGTGTGTTGAATAACACTATTTTTGTGTTTGGTGACTGCTTTTACTGGCAAAAACATGATGTAGCTATGGGCACATCATGCGCCAATAGCTACGTCAATGTTGACTTGGCGATATGGGAACATCAATATGTTTTTGATGGACACTTCAGTGGACAAGTAGTATTTTATCGTCAATTTGTGGTCGATATTTTTCTTTTATGGGAAGGATCTGCAAGTACTTTTCATGAGTTTATTGATTATATCAATAATACCACCTCATTCTTAAGGTTCTCTTCAAAAAGTTCAATTGACTCTGTAGAGTTTCTGGATGTAAAGGTACTGTTAGAAATGAGCAGGTAGTATTTTAACAGAGTTATACAGAAAGCCATGTCATTGCAACCATCTTTTATTTAGGGAAAGCATGCACCCATCGCATATTTTTAAAAATGTCATTAGAAGCCAAGTTTGTAGAGCTTCCAAATTGAGCGTGCATGACACTGAATTCACACAGCAGACCCGTAGTTTAATGGAAGCATTCACTGCCAGGGGTTATGCACAGGATTATGTCACTGAGAGTGTTGAGTTAGTGTCCAGTTTGAGAACTAGTAAAGCTAGGCCCTATTTTGGTAAAAAATATAGCAGTGATATGGACTCAATGCCCAAGAAGAATGATAAATTAAAAATTTGCCTATATTATTCCAATGATATAAGACAATATAGGGACATTATTGAAAAACACTGGAACATTTTGACAACAGATGATGACATCAAAGAGATAGTAGACACTAACCTGAAGTTTGTGTATAAGAACATGAAATCTTTGAGAAGATGTCTGTGATATCCTAAGAATAAGATGCCTGAGCATGGCATTAAATGTACTACTGCATGCATGCATTGCCATGCGTGCAAGTATATTGATAGTAGTAATGTGTTTAAACATCCGGATCAGGACAGAGTTTATAGATTCAATGTTTATGCGATGTGTAGTACCACTTATGTGGTCTATTTAGCTTATTGTCTTGTATGTTTAAAATTCTATATTGGCAAAACTGATAGAACCCTTAGGGACAGGATTAAGGAACACTACTATCATATTGGTAAAGGTAGCATGGTGAGTGCATTATCCAAGCACAGTTTAGATACTGACAGTACACATTTCTTCAGGTTTATGAAGGTAGGATGTATTTTTGAGAACATCAGAAAGGGTGATATCAGGAACCTAACTGAGCAGTTAGAAGTGAAATGGATAGTCAGACTATGTGGATATTATGGGCATGGCCTCAATGACAGGGTACCTATTAGGCTTAAACTTAAAGCTAGACCATTGAATGGGAAATAATATAGTTTTTTGTATTTGTTTTTTACAGTGTTTAACAGTTTTTAATATATACTATTAATAGTTTTTTATATGCTTGCTGTTAGACATACAACATTTAGATGACTCTATTATATTAGTTTGTGCCTTTAAGAATGAATGAATTGTAGTTATGTGATACTTTGAAGTATTTGATGAGCTGTTCCTGTGTTTGTAATATACATCTGTTCAAGTAGCTTTGCTACAAAAACTCTCATGTTTTTACCTTGGTATTAAAGAAGAATTTATACTGGAGTTTCTGGCTGTCCTTGGGTCTTTTGTCTATTTTTCGTGGTGTACATTTGTATTCTTACTGGACCCAAGTTCTGGTACAGGTTGGTGGTTGCTGTGTCTTACTGTTTATTGCAGCAATGCCATGGCTTAAAAATACTACTCCCACTTTCTCACACTGCCCCAGACAGTGAAATTTTTGCATTCAGTCCCCCAGGGTACAATACATGTTAAACACTCACAAACAGAAATACTCTTGTTCTCTTTAAATGTAACATTGGAAGTGATCTGTAGTTGTCATTTGGGGTCTATATTAGAAGGCCGAATGGAAATAGTATCGAACAATATAACAGCGAAAAGACCGGACATCAAACTTGATATTGTGGGGGGCTACAGCCCCTGCTATATATATATATATATATATATATATATATATATATATATATATATATATATATACCAATTCTGAGATCGCACTATAGTGAGGAAAGGGAAAATATTCCAATCTTCACTGTACCGCGATAAGGCAATCAGCACTTCGAGGTCCAGTCTTTTTGCTGTTGTGCCGTTCGATATTTTTTCCATTCTGTCTTCTAATATAGACCCGTCATTTGTAGTAGGCCAGATATACATTTGGAAGCCACCACCAAGATCAGAAGCAGCATACAAAGTATTGTGTGCACAGGAACCGGGCAAGTAGTGCTGCTGATGTGCATGCAAGCAGTATGACATGTGACCGTGCAAAACATCCAGCCATAATATCATGTTCATACCACACAAAATGCCATGTCTACACAGCACAGCCTGTAAAAGCTATTGTGCACAGTCAGGGCATTGTACATCATACAACAGCACTCAAAACCTAAGTGAGGTCACCTGCAACTGGATAATTTGTAAAATGCATACCCAATAAGCAAGGTTAACCATACTCAGCAACAACAGTTCAAATGACAACCAGACAGCAAACGTGTTTGCCTCGGACACACCATGTATCAGTGTCATTGTAGTATACATACAAGTGTAATTACAATGCATGACTATACAAATGCACACCATTCATGTGAAGGGCAGCAGGGAAGCACTCTCCAAAGCAAATATTAGGTAGGTCACAAATACTGAAGGGCATGTGTCTTGGCATGACTCCATTGGAACATGGTAATTCAGTCTAGGGACAACAGGGAAAGCTATCCATGTTGACTTCATGGTATATATTCAGTTTATGAAATTTTGATCCCCAGGTCACCTCTGTAAAAGTGTTTAGGCTTAGCGGTTCTCATTTTAACATGCCATAATAAATATATTAATTACAAGAATAATAATTTGGGCAGTGCAGTGGTGCAGAGGTTAACGTTGTCACCTCAAAGCAAAAGCTGTTCGATTCTCGGCTGGGGTGCCTTCTGTGTGGAGTTTGCATGTTCTCTCTGTGTTCACATGGGTTTCCTCCGGGTACTCCGGTTTCATCCCACATTCTAAAGACATGCGTCTGGAGCATTTCTCCCCGAGCCTCTGCTGAAAACAGGCTCTGTGGAACCTATTCAGACTTTCCTGGTCAACAAATGTTAAATAAATAAATAAAATAAAAAAAAGAATATAATTAAATCAGCAGCAGAAACACACACAACCACATCCACACACATGCACACACACACACACACACACACACACACACACACACACACACACACACACACACACACACACACACACACAAGCACACACTTAAAATGGCAAAGAACAGAACTATTTTCTCAAATGACAAAAATGTTAATAAAAAAGTTAAAAAGGTATTGTTCCATTTCACTGAAGAATATAAACTTTGAAAAGTGTGTTTCCTTGGGGATAGTCCTTAAAAGCTGTGCTTCTTTAATTTTCCCAGTGTCTTGGTTGGTACTGACCCATTTTATTTGGAACTTGTTGAGTTTTTTTGTAAAGGTGGACTAGAATTTTTAAACTGCTTATTAAGAAGAACAACAAATACTTTGTTTCATTTACATGATTGTATTGCTAAAACTGGATAATCACATTAAGGATATGATTGAGCAGTTTCCTGATATGCGAGGGAAATGTGATCCTATTTATACACTAGTGGAAAGGTTAGAAAAAAAACTGTTGTTCATAAACAAAAGAAAATTATAAGAGATAAGATTGCTTTTAAAATTAAAATGACTATCCACTAGGTAGTGTAAATGGGTGTTTTCCATCTTCTAATTCTAATTGTTTGATCTCTAACAAAGTATGTTCATATACTCAACTGGCTGGTGATGGCCCTCTTGTTTTATATTCTGATAGACTGCTGGACAAAAGTGAAGTGAGAACTCATGATTCTGCAACCACTAACAAGATGGAGTTTTTGAGTTCCCACGGACTGAGAGGATCTTCTCAAGAAATTTTCATGGATGGGATTCAAGAACTTCCATTTATCCTTCTGGATTTCCTTCTTCTTTTACTGGTGAACAAGATTTTTTGTAGACAACTCAAAAACTCACCTGTCAGAGGGAGATGCAGCAATCACTCGACCCAGGGCAAAGGGACAAGACATAGACAGAAAAGGAGGAACAACTGAGTGAACGATCCAGAGGGTATTCACTTAGAATATTTAATCTAATGGGTTCTAGTTTTAATCCTATATATATTAAACTCTTGGAGTTGGGGCTGAATTTTGTTCCAACATTTAGTGATAATTTAATTACAGCTACACTGGAACTAAAATGTGTAGTAGGAGGTTGAATCTAAATTATTCATTACATGATAGCTTAAGAAATCTGTCTGTTTTTATGCCAGCACACCATTACATGTTTTATTATGCAAACCATCTAACAGAAGTATTGTAGTAAATTTTATATTACCTAAACCAATTTGAAACGGTGAACTTTGGTGCTGTAGGTGGATGTAACAATAAGCCACCTGCTACAGTTTTTTTTAGTTCCTATCCACAGTAAGACTTCTGTTAGGTTTATAAAATGGTTGAAATTTGTTGAGATGGATTGCAAATGGACATGGAAGTCAGCAAAATTTCCACAATTTGCTTTATTTATAAAATAAAGTTTTTAGTAATGCAGTGAAGTTCTGCATGGATTTCATTAATGATATGAAACTGAGCAAAGATGCAATATCCACTGTACCCCCCTATAACCGACTGTTTCATGTAGCAGAGGGTCTGTCATCACAGAAGGCTGAGTGTATCATCTTAGCTTTGTGCCTGGAAGTTATTGGTATCTGCGATGTGTATGACTATGAGTACCTTTGGTTTTATATTATGAGCTTCACTGCGATTTACACTAGTAGAACTGTGTATATAATACAGTTCAGTGAATACCTAAAATATGCCAGCATCAGATGTAGTAATTTGGTTGAATGGGTATTACATTCAGGCTGCAGTCACCTTATTATTGTGTTGTAAGTATACACTTAGAGCAATGTGCATGCCAGGTGACATACTATTTTCATTGTCATTCATCTACTTGTTAACCACCTGCCCTCTGCTACTGTCCTCAAGTCAATTTATTTATCTGTTACTAGGAAAGCTTCAGTTACGCTTAAGCTAAATGATGTTGCCCAGATGGGATATCATTCACCAAGTCATTTGCTGTTTCTCTGGCATCTGCTACAGCCAGTGCAGTAACAGACAGCATTGATTCATCAAACCCAACACAATTACCTGTTTCTGGTTTCTCAGACTACATACATCGGTTCATAGGTTCATAAGTTCATAGGTGTGTATAGGCTAATGGACCTGAAGTCTTTACAAGCCTAGCCCATAGAAGTGCCCTGGCATTGTGCCGGCTGACATTAGTTCCCAGTGCCTCTATCAAGTAGACCTACTTGGAGTGATCCCCGGGGTGAACTTTCTGTTTCACATCCACTCATCAAGATTTCTCTTGAAGAGGGCCAGTCAGGTGCTCTGCTTGACATGTATGGGAAGTCTACTCAAGGAGAATGGGCAGTCTCTGGGTTATGAACCAGTCCCTCCAGCATGTTCTGTTGATTGTGGTAATGAGGTTGAGGTCTCTGGAGCATGTGGTGTGGAGGAATTGTGATTTCTTTAGATGTAGCATTTCTAACAGAGCTGGATCATGACATCGCCTCTTAGTAGACCAAATGATACAGAGAATAGCTGGAGTTTTTTTAGTCTGTCCATGTAGAACATGTGTTTAAGGCCTAGGATCCTCTTCGTGAGGTACTTTTGTGGCCTGTCTAGCTGTTGCAGGTGTCTAGTGAGGTACATGCCAAATGGGCCATTATACTCTATGACTGATCTAATGAGGAAAGAGTAGAGAGAAATAATAACCTCTTTCTTCCTGGATGCAAAATTCTTGGTAATGAGATATGCCACATAGAAGGACTTTCTGCCCACAGTGGTAATGTGGTGGTCAAAGGAGAGTTTGCTGTCAACCTGTGTCCCCAGATCTCTTATAGCACCTTCAGTATTTAGTGGGCTCCCATCAATGTGTTAATTAGTGGGAACTGAGTTTTTCCCAAAGGGAATGATGACACATTTTTGGCATTAAGCTTAAGGCCATGGTTTCAACACCAGTCATTGTCTCAGTGAGGCCTTTCTGTAGGATGTCTGCATCACTTGAGGCATTAATAATGGCTCCCAGCTTGCAGTTATCTGTGAACTTGATCAGCCAGAGTCCCTCCATGTTGGCCTGGACTTTTAAGAAGTAGATGCCAAATAGGAGATGACCCAGGACCTATCCCTCTGGGACTCCACTTGTGACTGGTCAGCAGTCTGACTTGGAGTCCACTACTTTCACACTGTGGGTTCTATCTGTGAGCCAATTTGCAACCCACCTAATGACATAGAGGTTGATGCCTAGTTTGGTGAGTTTATCAATAATTCCTGAGTGAGGAATGGCATCAAAAACCTTGGCCAGATCGAGGTAGGCTGTATGAACTGCCTTACCCTCATCCCCAGCTCTGGTGACTGACTCAAAGAAGTCAACCAGATTGAGCAGGCATGATTTACCTTTCACAAAACCAAATTGCGTGGGATATTCCCTATATCCTTGTTAATTAGGTCCATGATGATGTGCTCCATAGCCTTACATATCAGGCTAATGGGGCAATAATTTCCAGGGTCTGTAGTCACTCCTCCTTTATGGAGAGGAATGACTGTAGCAGTGCGCCATTCAGTAGGGACAAACCTGAGGTGAGGCTGAGAGTGAACAGGGCACACAGATGTGGTGCCAGTTCACTTTGTAATTCATGTAGAACACAGCCAGGGATATTGTCGGGTCCCATGGAAGCTGTATTCTTGGCCTTGGACAATGCAGTTTTAACCTGTGCTGCAGTAATGCTGGGTACCTGGTATTCTTCCGGTATTGAGATTGGTCCTTTAGGGAGGGAGAAAGGGGTAAAGTTGGCAATATCTGTTGGCTCAGTATAGGAGGTACCATTGTACAGTAACTCAGAGCAAATCTGGGTATTGCCGTGGAGATTCTTGATATAACTATAGAAGGCTTTGTGGTTGTTTTTAGTGTCTGCTGCAATTCTGCCTTCATAGCTGGCTTTGGAGGTTTTGATGAGGGATCTCAAGTTTTTGTTGAGGCTAATAAGGGAATTTTTCCAGTCTTGGGAGTTCACCTTCTTCTGAAACAGTTTCTTCCTTCTGTTGTAGAGTTTATTAATGGCAGGGGACCACCAGACTGGCATCCTGTTTTTGGAGGAGAGTGTCTTGGTTTGCATTGGGTTGCAAACTGATTCTGTCAGCTTCTGAAAACTGTATAAAAACAACAGCTGTTTTTCAGTAAAGATGTTACTTAATATGCTAAAAGGCTACATAAATCTTACAACTTTTTACCCAAGATGAAGCGGAGATAATAACATGTAAAAAGTTGTATAAAGCCTACAAATAATTTTCCAGTAAAGATGCAGCAAAGAAATGTGAAATGCAGAAAGCTATAAAAAACTATACCTTTTTCCTACAGAAAAACAGTACATATTTGAAAGACAAACTGTTTCACATACTTATTAGCAGAACTTTGGAATCTATACACTGCCACATCCTGCCTAATGTTATGCTAATATATGTGCTGGGTAGAGCTTTTTTGGAGAATTTAATTGGACATAGCATTTTAACAAACAGGAAGTAGTTTCTTGGCCTCTTCATCTTAAGGCAGAAAGGGGAATTAGTCAAAAAGGACTATGCAAACTGAATATTTCCCAGTATTTATTAATTCCAGGGCACCCCTCTAGAGTTACTTCAAGTCATGTGACTCTTTCCTTTGAAAATCAGCTCATCATTTGATCCAGTCAGTATATGTTTCCCTTTTTGAGTGTTGGAGAGACTGTTAGCAAGCCTGACAGCAGTAAAAAAAGTTGAGAAGAAAAAAGTCTGCTGCCTAGAGTCAGTGACCTTATGCATATTAATCTTGCTTGTTTGTCTTTTACAACTGTTAAGTCAGACACAAACTGATTTCAGTTATTGCATTTAGTATTAGTGGAAGAACTAGTCAGCTGCTAGGTGGTATCTTTCTTATACTATTATATACTTCAAAGATTACTGCCTGCTTAAAACATTTAATTTTACATTCTCCTGTTCAAGAACTAGATACTTGTCAGTGTTTTACAAATGCCAGCTATCTGTTCAAACTTATTTAGTTTATACTTGTCCAAGGAAACATATATTTGCATTTTTCATTTTCAAACTGTACCATCTAATTTATTTAAGCATATAATTTCATTATTCTTACTCAAAAGCTTCTGGGTAGTTGGTCATTGCTGTATATAAGGGAAATTTCACAAAACTGATGAATTATAACTGTTTCATATACCAATGGCAAAGGTGGCTGTTTTAAGAGTGTATAGTAACTGTGATGCTGGTGTGCCAGATTGGTTTGGTGAGTGACATTGTGTTACCATAAAAATACATAAGGGCTGTGGCACTGAAAAGGGTATTACTGAACCCTCCAGGAAAATATTAGATATGTGTGAATGCAAACTAGTTTTAGCCAAGATATGGTTACTGTTGGTAAGACAGCACTGAAACCCCCTGTGCTGAAATTGAAGTAGATGAATTCCTGCAAAGCTAGTGTTTATAGCTCTGTTCTCTGCCCATACAACTTGAAGCTTATTTCAGTATGGCTATTGCTGGCCATAGCCCAAGGCAACAGTGCTAAATTGCTATATGCTCTTATGGCCAAGTACATCATGTGTATTTTATGTCTGTAGTATGATTTGTATGGACATTTCTGATATTCTGGAATTGGCAATGCAGATTTAAAGTATCTTGACAGTCTTATTCTCATGAAGTTCTGTATTCCTTTATGCTATGTAGCAAACAGTATTTATATGTGAGATATCAATGGAGCTGAATAGTATTGTGCATTACTCTTATTTCTGTGGAATTTTCTGATCTGTGCCACTGCAGTTTATCTGTCATTTAGGCATTTCCAACTAATTCTGCCATATGTTTACCCCATTTTCTCTCTTTCTCTCTCTGATACACACACACACACACAAACACACAAATACAGATGTTGTTGTTGTCTTTAGGCTTTTCCCGGTTAGGGGTTGCCACAGCAGAACTCCGGTCCACTAATGATTGGCAGTAGATTTTGATGAACGCCGAGGTGCCAACTCGACGTTCAACCTTCAATGAAGGCACGCCCATTTACGCATGTCTTTCAAACGCCCACCCAACCGCAGGGAGGACATGCAGACTCCACACAGAAGGCACTCCCCACACTCCAGCCAAGAATCGAACGGGAGAACCTCTTGCTGTGAGGCAACAACACTACCGCTGCACCACTGTGGATGCCTGCTGCACCACCGTGGATGCAGATGCACTTATATAAACAAATTCCAGGTTGCACAATCAAGGGGGAAGAGGAGAAAATCAACTTTTAAAACCTCTTTTGTCTGTTATTGTGATGTCCCTTCTCTGGACCAATAATCTAGGAGCCTAAATCCTCACCACAGATACTGGTGAGGGACGTTCACTTGGAACAAAAATAGATACACGCAGCATTTTTAGATGCAGCTCTCTGCACCAAGTACAATTTCCCTTAAGAGCACAAAGGGAACACACTCCTGTCTTGGGGCTGGGTTTTTCTCTCTCTCTCTCTCTCTCTCTCTCTCTCTCTCTCTCTCTCTCTCTCTTTCTCTCACACACACACCAGGCCCCAAATAAGACTCCACACTGACCACAGTTGTAGAGTTGAGTCCTCAGCCAAGTTTTCCAAGCCAAGTCCTCCACCACCCTCTCTGTGAAATCACTGCTCTGTGTCCCTGCTCCAAGTAGCTGACACACACAGTCTTTGAGATTTTTCACACACGCATACCTGGGAAAGGCTGGCACAGATTTACCAGCTATGTCCCCCTCTTCCCAGACTATAAGGTAGATACTGCCACTAGAACACTCCAAAGCCAGCTACTCTAAGGCTCTTATAAGGGTACCCAATTATACTGAGTAAAATGAATACTAACACAAATGGTAATGTTTGACCAATGCAGCAAGGCTTTCAGGAGTGACCACAGTGTCACCATGTAAATATAAGTACTCTCAAAGGTTAAAATATTCTCTAAAATACCAGCCACACTTAAATTTTTAAATATATTTAATAATACATAATAAAAGAACATGAAAATGCTAAATATCTATTTACAATAAACACCAGAGTTTCAATTCAATAAAAAAGAACACAGGTGGATAAATTCAAACAGATACGGGAAAGCAGTACTTAACAAATCTCATTATATTTTCCTGACTGATCTAAAGAATTACTATCCCCTGATTACTTACTAAAGCAAGGCAAGATGAAGTGGAGTGAGTGATCCTTCTTTGTCAGGTTTCAAAAACAGACTGCCCTGAGACTTCTGTCTCATCTAGTATTAAAATGTAATTTCAGTTTTGGATTACAGAATGGTATCACATGCATCTGGTCACTGACTTCTGCTTCCCACACTACCCCCTTTACTAGAAACTAAACCAGAATCTAGCACATATGTGTCATAATACACACACATAAAGCTTTGCTAAGATGTGTTATAGCATCTGGAAGCTATAAAATCATTTCTAAAACTTCCACCCTTCCAGGGTAGAAATTAGTCCACCCCTAAGGAAAATACAGCAAGATTCCTAGTCCTGATTTTCACAGACATTTTGTCTCTTACTGCAGTCAAAACTGTAAGATACAATATTTATGGCCTAAACCAGGTAATTTAATTTCAGACTATTTTACAAAGTTAGCTGGACTGAACCTCTTCTCTTCTAGTATCCACTTTGACAATATATTCATTTAAACTGTTACAATACAGTCTGGCATATAGATGAATTTGAAATAAACTGGTAGAAGAAAAATGTCCTAAATGCAAGTTTATTGCTTTTTTTAAAAACAATACACGTTTTCGCTACTGTTCGACAGTAGCTTCCTCAGAAACAGAGCCCACACAAGCATTTAAACTTGTGGGTGGCGTGAATCGTAGAATCACGTCACTTCTAATTAGGCAAGTATGTAAATTGCTGTAAGATGTTGTGCATCTGTTAGCTAACACCGACGTGTCGAACCACTGTTCAGGTAGGGAGAATCACTCCAAATCGTCTGGGCGCTCAGACGATTTGGAGTGATTCTCCCTACCTGAACAGTGGTTCGACACGTCGGTGTTAGCTAACAGATGCACTTAACATCTTACAGCTAATTTACGCATACTATTGCCTAATTAGAAGTGACGTGATTCTACGTATTCACGCCACCCACAAGTTTAAATGCTTGGCGTTTGTGTGGGCTCTGTTTCTCTGAGGAAGCTACTGTCGAACAGTAGCGAAAACGTGTATTGTTTTTAAAAAAAGCAATAAACTTGCGTTTAGGACATTTTTCTTGTACCAGTTTATTTCAAGCTTTGCTGGACTGTGTTTGGATATACCTGACATTTTCACCTATATAGATGAATTTCTTTTCTATCCAGCAGGACCCACTGTTGGTACATTTTTTTTAACTCAAGTAGCTTTACAAATACATTTTCAACACAGGCACCTGTACAAATCAGTTTGATATACAAATGACATATAATTCTTTAGAAAACTCCAGCTAGCTATGCTGGCATATGTTACACATCCACTGCCCTACTTCTCCTGGCATAGCTGGCAATACCTCATATCATCACAGTTATATATTTAGATGTAATAAATAATTAGGTTTCTGAGCTACAATCCTGGATTATATATCCACTACAGTGTACATAAAGTAGATGATTTGTTAATTTTGTTAAGTGATGTTTATTACAAGATATCAATGACATTTGATGCACAATGTTGGTATTTTACAACGTGATGAATTAGTTATCCCCACACACACACACACACACATACACACACACACACACACACACACACACACACACACACACACACACACACACACACACACACACACACACACACACACACACACACACACACACACACACACATATATATATATATAAACAAATTCTAGGTTGTAGAATCTAGGCAGAAAGGAAGAAAAACAACTTTTAAAAACTCATTTTGATGAATTTTGTCTGTGATATATTTGGATGCAATAAACAATTACGTTTCCAATCTACATTCTTGGATTTTGTATCCATTACAGTGTACATAAGTAGCTGATTTAAGAATCTTGTAAGTGATGTTTATTGCAAGATATCCATGGCATTTGATGCACGATGTTGCTATTTTGCAACATCAAAAATTTGTTACATACACACACACACACACACACAGAGTATACATATACACACATATGTGTTTTTCATCTGAAATCTCAAAGACATGCCTAGATAAATCTATAATCTTCCATGTTGCTTTTAAAAGTGCATATCATTTATAATTTATCATTTGCTTCCCAATGGATAGAAAACTGACTCACTGATAGGACCCAGGAGGTCAAAATAGTTGAGGCCACCTCCACCAAGAGGATAGTCACTAGAGGAGCCCCCTAGGGCTCGGTACTGGGCCTGCTCCTTTTTGGCATCTGTTTCTCTGAAACAAAAGCAAATGCTGAAGGTTTATGGCTGACTAAGTTTGCAGATGATTGCAAGCTAGGGTTTATCATCGACTTCCCTGTAGACACTAGCATTCTTCAAGAAGCTCTATTTCTGACTAACAAATGGTGCTAAAGCCATGGTCTTACACTCAGTGCTAAGAAATGCATAATTGTACCCTTTGGGAAGTCAGCCATCCTGGATAATTACCATGTTGATAATACTCCCCTAAAAGCTGACCCATTTGTCAGGGATCTGAGTATGCAAGTAGACAGTAGCCTTACCTTCGACCACCACGTGCCCACAATGCTGAGGAAATCCTTTTATGCTGCACAACTTATAAGTAAGGGTATGACATATAGGTTAAAAGAGGTCATTATCCCACTGTACTCTGCCCTTATCAGACCAATCATAGAGTATAAGGTTGCATTTGGTATGCAACTACAAGGCATATGCATCAACTATAGCTACCTCAGAGGTTCCTTACAAAAAAGAATACAAGGAGTAACAAACCTGCCTTGTGCAAAATGCCTTAAAGCCCTTTCCCCTCTACTCATTCTCCTATAGATGTCTGAGGGGTGATCTATGTCTGGTTTACAAGGTATCCGCAAACCCCACACTTATGAATCTCCTACATATTCGTAAATCAGAGTACGAGAAATACAAGGTCTAGAGACCTACATTTTGAATGTGACTTAAACAGAACATGCTGGAGAGACAAGTATGTGTCCCAGACACTGTCCCTGCTATGGAACAGGCTTCCCATCCATGTGAACATGAGTTTATCTATTACCCAGTTTAAGTGCATCCTAGACCAGTGGATGGGCAATAGGAATTTTACACCAGGCCTGACAATCATGTCCCTTATGGACAGAGGTAGCTTATAAATGCATGGCTCTCAGTGTCCTATTCAGTTACAGGACAGCATTATTCTTTCAGGAAAAGATGGCTAGACTTAGAAAGCACCCCCCCCCCCAAGGTCATTTGCCTAACAATCTATGAATCTGTGAATCTATAAGTGAAGGTTTTTGTAATCAAGTGTGTGTGTGTGTGTGTGTGTGTGTGTGTGTGTGTGTGTGTGTGTGTGTGTGTGTGTGTGTGTGTGTGTGCATGTACTGTGATGGCTTGTAACTATATAAGAAGGAAATTGACTTTAGGAATAATTTTGAACTGCAATTGTTATGCAAGAGAAGAAGAATGAGTCTAAGCAGACTTTATTGTACTTAAAAATGTTTTCAGAGATGATAGAATTTCCCTGGATATTAGAAAGATGAATAAGGTGAGTGCAAGGAAGTCTTTAAAATGTGCTGGATAAGAATTATTTAATTTTGTTAGCATTTATGATATGTTTGTTATGCTGTCACTATCTACATCATAGAATTGCTCTTGTAGGCTGTTCTGGATGCATCCAGTAGTCTGACCTTCTTTAAAAAGAAGAACATCGGTATAAAGTATGATTTTTTGAAAAGGATTGGCTGTGAAAAGTCAGTAATGAGAGGAAAAAAATATAGCACCATGTATAGAATGATATAAGACCCCAGATTTAAAAGAGGGGTGGGAGAAGGCAGTGCATATCCAAAGTAGACAGATAGACAGATGGCAGTCAGATAAACATCAACCCAGTTAACTATGTTTGAGGGGAAAACTGAGTTCATTAAGCTTTGTGAGTAATCAGGGTGGTTTGCAAGATCAAAAGCACTCTTTAGATCAGCAAAGACCTAATTATGACTTTCAAATGACTGGCATAAGAGAATGAATGAATGAATTGTCACTGAAAGCATATGGCAGCACTTGAATGAAGATGGATTGATTTAGGACATCAGTAGCAGTAGTAGTAGCAATAAAAACAATAATAGTAATAATGATTACATCAAATAGTGACATTACTGTATTAGGATTTGGATTTATGGCACTGTGCCTAAATGACATTAGATGTGAAAAGTAATCTGTTTTAATGCATCTAGTCAATTTTGGTTTAAATCCAATAGAAGAATGAAACTGTTTTGTGTAGATACTGTGTTTAGAGTAAATACATAGCTTGAGAGGATGGCAGGTGATAGAAGAGAGGCAAAGGTGATGTAGAAATGTGTTGTGTTGTTAATGTATAGCTTTGTCAGCAGCCAGTATGGAATATGATTAGAATGTTAATAGGTGAAACAAGTTTGTACTGAATTAAAATGCTCTTTATCTAGGACAAGAGCACAATTTCTAGCTTTTGCAGTGTTCCTATCTTTCCAAAAGCAATATACCTTTCATGCTGATAGTATATCTCCCCCACAGGGTTATTGTGGCCTAGGTTTCCCCTGATTCTCATATTTGCCAGAGACGTTTTGATTATTTTTTACTGTCTTTACTTGCTTTTAGCTTTTGTGTCTCACAGCTCTCTCTACACACATTGGGCTCTTTTAGACATGATAGGTAATTTCACTTGCTTTGTACATATCAGTCACTTTAATGGTAAATCTGCCCTTTATTTCATAATATCTGATGGCACATGATTCTATCCCAAACTAATGAATCAGCCATCTCACCAAATTCACGCTTGGCTGGATTATTTAATTCAGTAACACAAGTATCAGCAGAGGAAGTAGAATCATATGCCTTCAAGAAGAATATCCATCCATCCATATTTATTTATTGGCTCACATTAACTATGATTTTGTATCTCATTATTGTAATGTTCTTTTTTTCTTCCTATTAAAACTCAAAAATCTGATAAAAACTTTAAGGAATTCTTCCTCTATAGCATACAAAAATGTAGCAGATTGTTCCTTTTCCAGTTTCTTGTATATTCCTCTGTGATTCAGGAATCAATCTCTTGCTAGATCCACAGTTTCCAGTTATCAGACAAATAGCCCCAAAGACAGAGATTTCTAGGTGTCTGCAGCAGAAGTATTTCTTCAAGAAAAGATGAAACATATTAAGGATGGTAATGAAGGCGTGGACACTAGATACATATGGCGAAAGCCTGGACACTACATGCATATGGTCATATTCTTTAGCATGTATTTCATCCAGTGCAATATGAATTCTGACAGTTTTAAATGAATATTGGTATAAAGAATATATAGTGTCAGCATAGTCAAAGTAACAGACACACAATAAAGTTGATTGCAGTTCAAGACTTTACTGAAGACTGATTCTTCCTCCCCTACCCAGTCATAGGACTAATTTCCTTTGTTAACTAAATTCCATTAAAGGACCATTAATCTATTTCCATACTACTGATGCTACGTCTTCCCTCTGAACCCAAAAATGACTGATTCCCTCTATAATACATTTGCTTACAGTGTTACAAATACTACTGCTTAATACTAATCACGAGTCACACAAATATATTATATATTATATTAACAGAAAAGGCACATAGTAAATATAAGAAGTCTTTCAGCTTAGTGTTTTTTCATTGAAGTTACCATATCTAGAGCATTATAGTCTTTATCAGTTTTAACACAAACATTGATTTGCTCACTGCTACAGAGATCAGCAGCATTCAGGTAGATTAACAAAGCTTATAATGAGGGACTGTAGAATCTTTGGCCGACTCTCATAGGTCATAGGTCATACCTATTAGGCTAGTGATCTGCGAGGATCTTAAGAAGCCTAGCCTTACATTCTCATGTTAGCTTCTAGCTCTTACATTTTGCATATGAATAACTTTAAGATGAGCCAAACAGGGATATGCTGAGACATTTACAAGTTTCTCCCATCCATGAAGAACTGGGTTGCTAAACCAGGAGTGAATAAGTGGTTACCCACCCTTTTGTTCAAATTACGTAAATGGGCATTTGCAATGAAACATCTATAATACACTTCAAAAAGTCCTTTCAAACTACTAGTCTAGCACTTGTATGTCTGAATGTAAATGGGCATCTTGTAACTTCTGAGGATGCCTCCTGTTTCTCAAACAGATTCATATGTCAGCACTTGCCTAATGTAGGATCTAAGGGAAGACTATCTTATCAAGGCAGATTACACTGCAACTTTATGGCCAAAACAAGCTTTACTAACTGAACCCTGGTTTATTCTGATTCTCTCCCCTTCCTTGGAGACATAAAAAAGTTTTCACTGTTTTTGTAGCAAACATTCTATTTATGTTGTCTAGCCTGCAACAGTTCTAATTATGTTTGTCTACTTTCCAGTACCACTGTGGAAAATGACATTGGTAATTTTCATCTGTATTGTCATCTCATGAATAGCAACAATTGTGATAGTCATATAGCCTCTGTAGAAGGGGTTCTATGTTTGAGAAGTCACTAGCAGCAATCTACTGTTTCTCATTATTCATCTTTCTCTAAATTTTTAGAAAAATGCAGAATAATGCTTACTAAACCATGATTTAGTCTTGCTGACCAAAATTACCCTCCAGTGCCCTGACAGCTATAGAAATTTGTGACAAAGCAGAAGACTGCATAACAGACTGGCTGGAAGATTCTAACAGAAACTTCCAGGCATATCTCTCAACTGTCTAGAATTTTGCATAATCTCCCTGATTTTGCCTCATATTTTTACCACATCCCTCTTAGAAATGTTGACTTCCTAAGAAATCACTAAATATTACAGTCAACAGTAGCAGACATTAGAGTTTTATACTTCTTATAATTTAGAAAATGCACTTTAATGTAAAAATGGCTCCCTATTGAAATGTCAGCACTCGAAATGCCAAGTGCCAACATGTTGAAAAAAAAAGAGAAAACACAGGAAAATAGTGAATCTTGAAAATCACTCTTCCTCTTAAAACTTATTTTTGTCGGGGGGGGGGGCATACCCTCCACACCCTCCAAACTTATATATACCAACTCCAAGATCAACATACCTCAGAGAAAAGGGAATATTCTAAGAAATGGTATGTCAAACTTGATATATAAAGGTTCAAGCTTTCGACCATTCAGTCTTCGTATTTTAGGACTCACTCTAGTTGGGTCCAGATATTTCAAGTAGTTAGCATTTCAAATGGTTACCTGTAAAAGCTATTGTTATATTAACATTTTAAATGAATTAGAGTGATACTTAAAAATTGTCCCTGATTATGGGCCTTTGTTCCCCCTTTTATTTTTGGCTTGGTCCAAAATTTTTGAGCAAAAAGTAGAGAGGTATGCTTCAAATTTAAGATAGGTCGCACATTTTTAAACCATGTCCAGTCATTAAAAAGGATTCTCCATGAGTCAGTACTCTCTCCTTTACTTTTCTTGATATTTATTAAAACAGTTCCCACAATTGTCATTACCCTTCCAATAATCCTATTTGCTGATGACACAGTTATATATATAGTAAAACACTTCAGCGACTTAGTGAACCTCTACAAACAAGAAAAACAGTAAAGCTCACTAGTTGAGTGCTATACAGAATTAAAAAATGTCCCAAATTAAAACCAAAATACAAGTTTATTCATAATTTCAATTTGAAATCGTTAAGATCAGAACACATCCTAGCTGCTCTTATCATTTGTCTTCTTACTAAATTCCTTTTAACGTGGTGGGAGTGGGAACTATGAAAATCTAAAAAAGTGTTTGAGTAAGTTGGCTTCCTAAATAATCTGGAACCAAAACATCTAGTCTTGTAATTTTTAAATATGGTAACGTCCAAATAGTCTATTCTTTCTGCTGACCAGTTGTTACTGAATTTAAAATAGGGACAGATCCCATTAATGTACCTGGAAAATTCTTCAACTTCACTGTCACGATCTTTCCACAAATATTCACATCATCTTAATAACGCAAATAGACATGCCATTGTTTACTAAACTTAGAATTGAATACATACTTAGTTTCCCATGAATACATTACTACATTCATGTAAATGAGTGTGTAACTCGCACCCATTGCAACACCCTTGATCTGTTTAAAATATTCATCCTCGAATGTTAGATAGTTGTGACACAAAATAATTTCCATTCATTCCATAATGAAATTAATCATAGTGTTATCTAACTTACCAACCTTTGTATAGCCTCATAAAATAGTTCAAGTCCTTCACAGTGTGGTATTGATGTAAATAAGTCCACCACATCAATAGTGGAAAAAAAATACTTCATCTGAATAAAACTGATTTTTAATCTTCCTGAGAAAATCCCATGAATCGGATAGGATGTGTTCTATTGAATGTAATAGCTCTTTCAAAATCCTGTCAATAAATATCCCTGAAAAGTATGTCAGGCTGTTGTGGACAGCCACTATCATTCTCGGGGGGGGGGGGGGGGTTAAAATATTTGTATGTGTTTTAGGACTACCAAATGCATTTGGTAGTAATAGGTGTTCATTCTTTAAAAAAAATATACACTGTTTCATTGATTGCTGCTTGTAACAGGGAGTTTTCCCAAAACATTTTGATTTTATTATATGCTATTTGAATTTCATTTAATTACACTGTGGTGTCAATTTCAGTATCATGTAAAAGTTGGTTCATACTGTTGTTATAATCAGTAATGTTCATTACTACCATAACCCCACCCTTCTCCAGCCATTTTTTAATTCCGGACAGTACTCAACTAGTGAGCTTTACAGTTATATATAGATCAGGCCACTTTGCTAAAACATTAAAAAAAAAACTCCTTCGCACTTGGTTTAATCATATGTATCTTATTCTTAGCCATAAAAAATTAAATCCACACTTGAAAACAAACAAAGGCTCACCCTTACATCTAAAAATTAGAAAATCCAATTAGTGCTTCCAACACTACATGACCATCAATGCAGTCAAGTATCTGAGGATATGGTGTGATCAAAATGTAAACATTCATCATCACAAAGAAATGACCAAAGCAAAATTTAGCAAGTAACTCTTCTGGGTCTGTTTGATACCCGTGCACTGGCCCAGTAATTAAAGAGCCTCAATCCTCACCACTAGCACCAGTGAGGGGCTTGCACATTGGGAAGGATATCAAGTAGACACACAGTAAAGTACAATTTCCCTTAAGAGCACACAGAGATCACAGTCAGTCTGGGGCTAGTTTCTCCCTTTCTCTCCAGATCCCCAATAAGACTCCCCACTGGCACAGCTATAGGGTACAGATCTCAGCCTAGTGGTCAAGCTAAAACCTCCAGCACCCTCTCTGTCCAACCAGTTCTTTGTGTCTTTGCCCAAGTAGCTGACACACACACACACGCACACACACACACACACACACACACACACACACACACACACACACACACACACACACACACACACACACACACACACACACACACACACACACACACACACACACACACACACTTTAAGATATGACTTGAGCATGGACATGAAACACTGGTTGGACAGAGAGGGTGCTAGAGGTTTTAGCTTAACCAATAGGTGGAGATCTGTACCCTATAGCTGTGCCAGTGGGGAGTCTTACTGGGGATCCGGAGAGAAAGGGAGAAACCAGTCCTAGACTGACTGTGATTTCTGTGCTCTTAAGGGAAATTGTACTTTACTGTGTGTGTATTTATTATCCTTCCCAATGTGCACAGGGCTCCTTGATTACTGGGCCAGTCCACAGGTGTCACATATTAATTGTGTAGCAGTGGTGGGATATCCACATCAAATATTGTTTGATAGTGGTGAGTTAGCCACATCACATACTAATTGGCTTGTAATGGTGTGGAGATTGAATTCCTGTAGCTTGCGGACAGTGATCACTGGAGGTGTTTTTGTACTCTAAATCAGCCATGCAGTGAATACTCAGACTTCAGATCACAATTATTTTACTTCTTTGGTTAGCTTAGTTAGTCAGGGAGAGCAGCAATCATGTCATCAGAGGAGTATGGCAAGCTGACAAGGAGCCAGTTGGCTGAGATGTGCCAGGCTAAGGGACTGGGGCATGGAAACCTGACTAAGGCAGACATGATTGCAGCTTTGTTCACAGCTGCATCAGAAAACAACAATCAGGAGGACAATCAGACCGGCTGTGGAGATGTACAACACTCAGGGAATGGACAGCTCAACCTTTCTGCAAAGGACTTAAAATCCATCTGGAGCTTAAGAGACTTGAGTTGGTGGCCAGGCATTTGATAATGGAAGCTGTGGAGAAGGAGATGCAGAGGAAGCATGAAAAGGAGATGCTGACTCTTTGCCAGGGTCATGGAGGTAATGGGGAAGGGAGGAACCAAACCCCAGAAACACAAAAGGTCAGTAAATTTCTTCAACAATATACAGAGGGTGATAATTTTGATAGTTTCATTCATATGTTTGAGATGTTATTTAACAGTATGATGTTGACCAAAGGCTCTGTGTACGGTTCCTGACCCTCTTACTCCATGGTAAAGCTGTAAATGTACTTTCCAAATTATCTGATACTGACTGTTTTAACTATAATGCTGCAAAGAATTGTTTGTTAGAATTTTTTTAAGCTAACACCTGAAACTTATAGGAAAAAGTTTTGTGAGTATAGAAGCAAGGCAGATGAAAGTGTGTGTGAATATGTTGCTCAACTGTGCATTTATTTTCATAGGTGGGTAAGTGGATGTCAGGTCACCAGTTTTGAAGGGCTGGCAGACCTTTTGGTGAGGGAACAAGCCCTTAGCACTTTGCCTGAGGACATGAGGATCTGGTTAGCTGATAGACAATGTGCTACTTCAGAAGAGTTGGGGAAGAAAAGAGACCTATACATAGCAAGCAGGACATCCCTGCACAGGAAAGGGACATCCAGTGCTGCTCATGGGTCTAAGGGAACCCATGGTGGGCAGCCCAGACTGCCCAACAGAATCTGCCAGTAGTAGGGGAAGCCACTAGTCCAGGTACACGTCCAGGACCTAGGGTTAAATGTTTTGAATGCAACCAGTGGGGCCATGTGGCATATAGATTTCCACAGAGGCAAGGTGGGGAACAAAAGGTGAGGGAGCCAGTAAGTGGGAAGGACAAACTTTCAACAGTAGGTTGTCTTGAGACAACAAGGGTACCAAACTACCACAAGAAGTTATATCCTATCTTAGTGAATGGCAAAGAGACCATTGCTAAGAGAGACACAGCCTCTGACATAACCATTGTGAAGCCTGCAATGATTACAGAGGAGCACTACTTGCTTGGGCAGTCTACTCCAGTCAGAGCTTTAGGAGGGACCACATTTCAAATACCTTTGGCTAGGGTTTACCTTGACTGGGAGGGTGGAAAAGGAAGCCAGCAAGTAGGTGTGTTTGAAGATATCCCTGCAGATGTCCTGATAGGGAATGATTTTGATAATGCTGTACCATGTGCTCATGCAGTTACACCCAGTCAGGCTTGGAGACAAGTATGTGGGTCTGGTAGCCTGGGGAGACCCAGACAGACCACACACTTGCTGCCAGGACTGCTGAGGTGGTTACATCAGGGAGGGAGCTACACTGTAGCACTGAGACTGAAGATGAGACACAGCTCCTTGTGGGTACTGATGATCTCTTGGACAGAGTGACTGCAAGGGCAGAGGTGAGTAGTGGTAGCCAGGCTGACAGTGAGGCACCACTGTCAGATGATACCAGACTTCCTGTGAAAGGGGAGCTGGGAAGGGTTACTAAGAGAGAGTTGAGACAGACTCAGCTCTCAGACCCTACATTACAAGGCCTGAGGCAAGCAGCTAGTAAGGCACCTAATTCTCAAGGGAAGGGGTAATCTGTATACTGGGACAAATGGTTAATGTATAGAGAGTGAACCCCTGAGGGAGGGCTAGAATGTGAGAGAATACAGCAGTTGGTAGTTCCTAGAGCCTACCGTCTGGCACTTCTAGCCTTAGCCCGTGATATTTCCTTTGCAGGTCATATGGGCATAAAACGTACAAAGAGATGTACTATGCAGAACTTCTATTGGCCTGGGATTTCCAGAGATGTAACAGGGTACTGCAGGACCTGTGAGCAGTGCCAAAAGGTAGGCAAGGCAGAAGACCAGGTGAGAGCTCCTTTGATGCCTTTGCCTGTGATTGAGGAGCCATTTCATAGGGTAGTTATGGATATTGTGGGGCCTCTGAGTACCCCAGGTTCCACTGGGAAAAAGTATATCCTAGTGGTAGTGGATTATGTTATAAGATACCCTGAGGCAGTGGCTTTGTCCTCCATTGAAACAGAAAATGTGGCAAATGCTTTGTTAGAGGTTTTCTGCAGGGTAGGTTTCCCAAAAGGAATACTGACTGACAGAAGTGCCAATTTCATGTCAGACCTGCTGGCTTGTCTGTGGAAGTACTGTGGGGTGAAGCACCTGAAGACCACCCCTACCATCCCCAGACTAATGGTCTTGTTGAGAGGTTAAACTCTACGATCAAGTCCATGCTACAGGCATTTTCAGACCAGTTTAAGAGGGAATGGGAAAAATATTTGCCCCATCTGTTGTTTGCTTGCAGAGAGGTTCCCCAGGAATCCACAGGTTTTTCACCCTTTGAATTGATGTATGGGCATAAGGTGGGGGGGGGGGCTACAGATTTAATTCGAGATGAGTGGGAAGGTGAGTGTAAATCTCACAAGGAGTCTCTTATGGCATATGTCCTAAACCTCCATCTTACCACCACTGATCTTACAAAGAGTTACTGGCAGGTGCCCTTGACTCTTAGTGCTAGAGAGAGGTCAGATTTTGTGACTCCTATTGACTTGTACGAGTTCACAAAGATGCTCTTTGGGATAAAAAATGCCCCAGCAACTTTCCAGAGGCTGGTAGATCATATCCTAACAGGAGGGTTCGCCCTTGCTTACCTAAATGATATTGCCATCTACAGCCATTCCTGACAAGAGCACCTTCAACATGTCAGGGAGGTACTGGGCAGACTACAAAGGGCAGGGTTGACCATTAAGCCAAGCAAATGTCAGGTGGGTACGGCAGAGGTCTCCTACCTAGGACATAGAGTGGGGAGTGGTAAGATCAGGCCAGAACCTGGCAAAGCAGAAGCCATTCAGGCATGGCCTGCACCTGTTTCCGAAAAGCAGATGAGGGCATTCTTAGGGACAACAGGGTACTACAGAAAGTTCGTCCCCAGTTATAGTACCATAGCTGCTCCTCTTACAGACCTGATAAGGAAAATAGGCCAGATAAAGTAGTGTGGACCACAGCATGTGAGAAGGCATTCCAGAAGCTTAAAGAAGCTTTGGGAGGACCCCCTGTGTTAGCCAGTCCAGATTACAGCAAATAATCTGTTGTGCAGGTGGATGCTTCAAACCATGGGGTGGGGGCAATACTTAGCCAGATTTCTTCAGAGGGAGAAGAGCACCCAGTGGTTTATCTCAGTCGTAGGGTCCATCCCAGGGAGGAATGCTATGCAGCTGTAGAAAAGGAATGTCTTGCCATATTGTGGGAACTGCAGAAACTTCAGCCTTATCTGTATGGAAGGAAATTCACTGTAGTTACAGATCACAATCCCCTAACATGGTTACACCGAGCCAACCAGCAAAATGCCGAGTTGCTACAATGGAGCCTAGGGCTGCAAGCATATAATATGTCAGTGCAGCACCTCAGTGGGATTAGCAATGCCAACACAGATGGCTCTCAAGACAGGGAATGGGGTAAGGGATACTCAGACTTAATCCTCTCAAGCAACGTTTCTCAAGGGTCACTTGAAAAACTAGCTTGAGTTCTCGGGGGGGGTGGGATATGTGAAGGCTGCTAGCCTAGCTAGATAGAATTTTGTAAATAATTCTATGTCATTTGTAAATATTAATGTAATCCATGGGCTTGTTTTACAAATGTAAAGAGAACTATATATTATGATTAAACTATATGTTGTACTGAGCTTTAAATATGTAACCACAGTGCACTATGCTGGAAGAAAGCTAACAAAGTAAAGCATTTTATGACTGTTTGATCTCAAAGCTCAGAGACAGAATGTCTGGACTAAGAAATTCTTTTTATTGTCTTAGGACAAGAGTTAATTACTAGATTTTACATGTAAAATATCTTTTATTGCTGTGGCTTCCTGGCCAGGTGCAAGACTACAAAAACAAATGTAAATTTTGAGTTTCTGTTAGCCTGGGAACCAGAGAAGTGTCAAGAATGATATCATGTGAAATGAATCAGCAGTACTGTATTATCAATTTAAGACTTTTTCAGAGAGAGAGAATTAAGCATTTTTGATTTTTTTTTCTGAACCCTAACACATCAACTCACTAGCACTCTACCTTTGCTCTGTATGTAAGTAGGATCTTAGACTTTAGTACTTCTCTTAGGGATAGATAGAAATAGTAAGATTAGTCTAGCTGTTTTCTATATTTATGTCAGACTATCCTACAATATTATTTTAAAAGTTTCCTGTGATCTCTGAACTCTGTAATGTCATTGTGTTGAAGTAATAAGTATTGACTTGTGTTTTTATTATTTATTATTAAATATTTTTAAACCTTTCAACTGAGGCTGTTTTGTGTAGAGATAATTTACGCTCTAGAGTACTTGCATGTATTTGGTGATACTGTGCAAAGCCACTCCAATAGTCTTGCTGTTGGTCACACTTACTAATTGGATAATAATATTGCACAGTAAAATTGGACACCCTTTGGTAAAGGCCTTATTAGTAGCTGATAAATAGTGGTTGGTGGCAGTGGATTACTACCTTATAGCCTGGGCAGAAAGGGACATAGCTGGAGAACCTGTGCAGCCTTCCCCACGGGTGTCTGTGTGTTTGTTTATAACTCATACCTTATTGTGTGTGTGTGTGTGTGTGTGTGTGTGTGTGTGTGTGTGTGTGTGTGTGTGTGTGTGTGTGTGTGTGTGTGTGAGCTACTTGGGCAGGGTCATGAAGCACTGATTGGACAAAGAGGGTGCTGGAGGTTTTGGCTTGACCACTAAGTTGAGATCTGTACCCTATCGTTGTACCAGTGGGGAGTCTTATTGGGGATCTGGAGAGAAAGGGAGAAACCAGCCTCAGACTGACTGTTATCTCTGTGTGCTCTTAAGGGAAATTGTACTTTATTGTGTGTGTACTTGCTATCCTTCCCAATGTGCACGTCCCTCACCGGTGCTAGTGGTGAGGATTGAGGTTCCTTGATTACTGGGCCAGTGCACAGGTGTCACAGTCTGAAAAATATCTCATTTTTGACATCAGAAAGTGAAATCAGTAATTGAGAAGGATTATAACTAGAATATGGATTACCCCTTATTTCTGTTGCTTTACAGAAGAACAGATCCTCCCTACAGGTAACTTCTAATAAAGTTGTTCTTGCTACTCTGCATGAACTTTATTCCCTAGTTCTAACAAAAGCCTAATGGCTTTCTATCCAGCAAAAATCAGTACTGTCCCTGGGATCCCTTCTTTATAAACTGTAAGTTGCAACCATTTCTTTTTTTTTTTCAAAGACAGACTTTCAGCCTGGCATTTGCCAGTATGACCTCAAGTAACCCATCCAACTACTTTATCCTTTTGCATTTTCAGAAGAAAACCTGTCTACAGTGATCATAATTTTTCTGTTCTAGCCCATTAACTTTGGGAATCTCTCCCCACCTACATGAAAGCTAGAGAATCCTACCATTTTTCTGAAAGGAGCTAAATAAATATTTGTTGCAACTGCAAAATGCAAATATTTCCAAGATAATACTCCCCTATAACTGCTCTTGCTTGTTCTCCTTTTGCTTTTCATTAACACACCCTAACAAAAATATTCATGTACTGATATATGTGGGTTTAGGGCTGCTTGGAAAATGACCTGCTATGTTGACATCTGTATGGTCTACACCATTTGGTCAGCTTAAACAGTTGGTCTGCAGGTGTGTAAGATCAACAATCTCCTGCTAGGGGAATATTCCCTTTCCCCAGTGACTGTGTGATCATGGAGTTAGTGCATATAATTATCATGGGGGTGAGGAGCTGGGGACACAATGGGGCTTGCCCCCTTGGAAACACACTTGAATTTTGTTTACCCTGTTCTGGAGAAATCTCAGGTGTATGCACAGAATGTGCCTACATTAGGAGTTTCGACATAATGTCAATATTTTAATTGTCGACATAGCTGGTCATTCATCCAGCTGACCTAGAACCAAATAATATATATATATATATATATATATATATATATATATATATATATATATATATATATATATATATATGTGTGTGTGTGTGTGTGTGTGTATATATAATCCAAAAAAAAGGAAAGGAAGGACCTCGGAAGCTTCGAAATTCAAATTACAAAGTTTTTATTCCACGACAGCCACAAGACAAGAAAAATCCACTAAACACAGCATCGGAAAGGCACCAACATAAACGCTATTAAATCCAAGTGCGTTTTCGTTTGTATCCCAACACTTCATCAGATGTGATTTGTTAGCCAAATCTATCTAATATATATACTCCATTCAATAAATCAATTAAAGAATTAAAGAATTCATTCCAATTAAATTAATAAATTAAACCATTTAAAAAGACATCCTTTAAAATACTCGAATAACTTTGTTATTATAACCCCATTTCATTATGTGAAACACAATTTTAAAATATTCAAATTTCATACAAAATTGAACAATAAATGTGTACTTTTATATATAGATATATAAAAATGTTTTTCTTGTAATATATGTCAGCTACGCAAGCCTTTGTCTTCCACAGATGATATTAACTTCATCTCCAGTTTCACGTTTTATATACCATAATTATTTTGATATATTTTTTGTACTGATATTTCACCTGTATTATTTTATTATGCTGTTATATGTTTCTTGACTCTGTACTCCTTGGCTGAGCCTGAAGAAGGTCCATTTGCATCAATGCTGTACTCCAGTTAACAAATACATCAAACAAGCCAACAGCCAGCAAACACACTCACCCTCTCCTTGCAGTACTTCTGCATACACAACATTTCCAGGTAGCATCAGTCCAGTCACATCTATCATTTAATATGCCACACTTGATAATGGGTGACCAATGGGGACTCCTCTTAGAAGAGGAACCTCTACTCCA
Organism: Protopterus annectens; assembly: GCF_019279795.1. Classification (NCBI taxonomy): domain Eukaryota; kingdom Metazoa; phylum Chordata; order Ceratodontiformes; family Protopteridae; genus Protopterus; species Protopterus annectens. The sequence goes on along the minus strand of NC_056733.1, from coordinate 341,696,838 downwards.
CTTCTCAGGGATGGCTACAGAGGCCACCTTTGAGGAGTCTACTTCATATAGTCGATTTACCATTTCATTAACTTTCATATCATCGAGGTGACAGTGTTGAATGTTTACAAACACTAATACCCAGAACATCATATTTTCTCTCTGGGTAAGTAACCACTTGGCCACCAGCAAATAAAATAGAAATGTAACAAAATTAAACCCGCCAAAATGGGAGGCTGTGCCCTCCACACCCTCCTAACTAAATATACCAACTCTGAGATCGTACAACAGTGGATAAAAGGGGAAAGTTCACCATGGTGGCAGCCAAGTGGTTACTTACCCAGAGAGAAAATACGATGTTCTGGGTGTTCACATTTTTAAACTTTCGACATTGTCATCCCAATGATATGAACGTCGAAGAAATGGTAAGTCAACTATATGAAAGGGACCCCTTGTGAGCCCTCCAGGTCATCTTCAGCATGGTGACCTTCATTCCTCTGCTGAGAGACCTGTTGACTGCTGATGAATCAGCAGCATGTGCATCAACTGTCAGAGACCCCAGTGCCCACTGCCACAGCACAACCTGCAGCACAGCTGTACCAGTGGAAGGATAAGAAAAACAAGCTGAAAAAGATTAAATAAAACATATTAGTACACATATTTTACAAATACATTTGTAACTGCGACATATAGCCATTAACTTAGTATATGCAGTAAACTACCAGGGATAACTTCTTTGCTCTCTTGAGATAGGAATCCCTGTTGAACACTTTCTGTCTCAGTCTCTCTTTGGCCACAGTAAAAGAAAGCAGGGATAATTCATCATACTATCAAGGAGGGCAAGTAAACATACAATTGTCAATAAAAAGTCAGATATACAGTTCTTACTATAAAATGGCACACTCTGAGTAATTTCTGTCCCTCAGTGGTGAAATAAGTCAGAGTGGTGCCTCCAAGGTCACTAAAGTGATGCTTGCCCTGCTGGCCTTTTTACTGTTGATATCACAAAACTGCATACGTCGACCGATCACATGGTCAACCGGAAATGTAGAATACGAAACAGTGAAAAAGTGGCCAAGTTGAAACTGAATACATCGACACCCGTAGTTCAAAGTATTCGACATAGCAGAGTTGACGTCAGTCACCCATGCTATGCAACTTACCATACTATGACATTCCACAGTCAACAGTACGTGTATTTTACTATTTTGCAGGGGGCAAGCCCTCCTGCACCCCCTGCAAATTAAATGGGTTAATTCCCTGTTCCTCACTGAACTGCAATCTCCGTTCACAATGCCAAACTCAGATAATCAGACTATACTACTCATTCGCTGTAGTGTAGTCAGTGTTTTCTGATTTGGCATTCTGCTCATTTGAAAAATGCCTTTCAACCACATACCGGTCAAACACCAGCACTTCACTAATTCAATAGTAAATCCTGCTGCCAGAGTGGATGATTCCAGTAGATACACTCACCACAGTGACAAGCTGGTATTAGACATTCACTTTTTTTATAATGGGAAATCATAATGCCCCAGCAGGTACATTGGTAGTCCCTATGCAGCAGATATTAAAATATATTTGTTTCATTGCTGCACTAGGCATGAACCCACCTGAACCAGTGCCTGAAGAGGCCATGTCCATGCTGTTGGTTTACATGAAGAGCAAAATGGCAGCCCCTGTGTACATGGCTGATTGCCTGGACATCATGTGTGCTAATGAAAGTACACAAGTACATTGTAAACATGTTCCATTAGCCTGGAGATGGGTAGGAGCAAGCATGGTAGCACTTCCTGACTGTGATAGCCCATTATGGGACTGATTCAGAAACAATCACATTGTGTTTCTTCATTATCATAATTGCTCTGTTATGAATCTCATTTTTAGCTTAACAAAAATGTTGTTGCAATATTGTGGAAAACTGCATTAGGATGAGAAGGTGAGGAACAGGATTTCAATGAAAAAAGTTTGAAGTTTGATGCAAGCATAGTGAAAGAAAAGATACCTAGTAATGCATGTCTGCACTGCACTGAGCATGCACAGTGTAGGGCAGCAACTGGGACAGATAGAACACATTATACTGGATGATGCCACACAGCACAGAGGCATGCAAGCTGAGGGAGATCACAATGAGCGAGAGCATAGCACAACGGCATGGCAGGTGAATGTCCAGCCAGAGAGGGGGTTGACATTACACAAGGCATGACAAGTAAATGATCCACAGGAGGGGCAAAATTGTAGCCAGGTACACAGATTGCAAGACATTCTGTAGGGGAAACAGTGGCTACTGTGCATAGGTCAAAGCATGGCTGTATGTATAGGGGAAACACATGATATGCAGACCACTACTGGCTGTCAGCATAAGGATGCAAGAAAGTGGGCATTGATAACACACCCATTGTTGCTGTCAGTATGGGACAGTGTGAGAATTGTCACAATGCAATAGGAGACAGCTGTGACACCACTAAATGGAACTAGTTGTGCTGAGACATACGCATCAGCCAAGGACAATCCTACATGTGCACACTGACTGACATGTAATTTATAGGTGTGCATGTCTTGTCATAGACTTAATAGAGCAGCAATGGCTGGAAAGGTTCGCCACCCAGGAGAAGGAAGTGTTGCCACAGGCCATACGCATATCGCATGGGCATCCTGAAAAAAGATGAAACCAACAAGGCTTTCTGGGACCTAGTATAGCAGGAAGTTATGCAGGACATCAATGCTGTGATTAGCCTCACTAGGAAACTAGTAGTATTGCAATGTAGTGTTACTGATATGGAAGTGCAAGACAGAGCCAAGGGTTGGTCCACCACAGGAGGTGGAGCAGAGGTGGAAGACTTCCTGGTAACCCTGTTCAAGGCAAGCAAATCCTCATACCTGGCAGTGACTTAATGATTTAAGATAGGCTGATGATAACTGCCCAGGTGTCTGCAGGGGATTCACCTGGTTAATAATAACAGGTACATTTCAAGTTGTACACCGATTCATATGTGGAAAGGAGTTATTCCACAGAACACATATGCATATCTGTACTACCTCTCAACTGTTCAGATTTTCACAGAATGTCCAGATCTTTGTCTCATATTTTCAGTCTATTCATTATAAAATGTGTGGTGTTCTGGCAAATCACTCAGAACTGAAGTCACTAATTAATGACATACATTTGAATTTCAGACTTCATATTCTTCAGAAAATGCATGCTAACACAAAATTCTTCTTATTCTAGCAACCTCCTAAATTCAAAAGAGCAATATTTAAAATCTGTTCCTATTTCTGAGTCTTACTCCCTATTATTTTAGGCTTTGTCCAGAGTTCTTGTGCTAAGAGGTTGAGAGGTACAACATCGGTTCTGCAGGCACATCAAGACTGCTAGTGGAGCACGCTGCACCACAAGGTATATATGTGCCCCTGTAGTAATTACATCTTTATCTTGTGGAAATGCGTGTACCACAGGTTGGGGGGGAGCTAGGCATATGTTGCAGCACTAGTACAGATATATGATCTTTGTGCTTTCACTGGTTTCATTGGTGGAAGATGCAGTACATCATAAGCCTGAGGTCAGCAGGTCACCTGTAGCTGATGGTGATGGCAACCTTACATGACACAGTGGCATTTTCAGCAGTGCTAACACTGGAAGGCACACACACACACACACACACACACACACACACACACACACACACACACACTCACACACACACACACACACACGCACACACACGCACACACACACACACACACACACACACACACACTCTCCATATTTGAGGTGATGTTGGAGGGGAAGGATGAAGTTCTGGTATCATCTACATTTAGCACTGATCATCCTGTCAGTCTGAGCTCAACCCAGGCTACACAGGATTCACCACTGTGGCTGGCATCTTTCAGCTGCTTTGTCTCTGATGTGCCTGCACACACCATAGAGGAGAATTTTGTTGGTGGACATTGCCACCATGACTCTAGGTGTTCCCTTGACCTGGATACCAGGCTTGGGATCAATCTGTGACTGTACAGGCCAATGATTAAGGCACAAACAGATGTTGCACACACCAGAGTAAAGATGTCGAACATGCCATGCAACTGTGAGGATGTACATCAGGTGCATGGATTTTGGGACAACCTGAAGCACATGCAGAATGACATGATATACAGGAACATGGAGCAAGCATGCATGCTTAAATCACTGGCAGTCCACATGACATTCATTGGTCTGTCCATGAGACATTGGCAAATGCCCTCCAGTTTGCCTTTCCAGCATACTAGTCATAGTTGTGTAGGGGTCTGAATGCAGGGTAGAAGGCCACAGGCCGGGATTGTGTAAGTGGTTCACACTATTCTGCATCACTGTGAATCCCCGTCATAGCATCCACCACACCTGGACATCTCCAGTATTATGGTCTTAGCCAAAACAATCATCTGGCTCCATCCCCAGATGCCTCACCATGTGGGCCACTGTGATTCTTTCTATCCCACATTGTTCCTATCCCCTGTTGGCAATCAGAGTGTCATGCCTAGCAGTGTCCATTATCTGGGTCATAGATGTCATCCATCTACTGACCTCCAGTGCTGAGAGCCAAAAGGGTTTCTGTATATCCTGCTAACATGCTATGTTATTCCTTGTGCAGAATGCATCCAGCCCTGAAACTACAGGGCCACATGGCACACCTGGCAAAAATGTCAAATATAGAAACTTTACCTTGCAACCAAAGGATATAATCACTGCCTTCCCTCAACATGCTACCTACCTGACTGGCTACCGCATTAACCTCCTGTGACCCTTGTATATATGATAACTTTGCTGTCACCAGTCACTGTGCCCCACTCCCACTCATGCAAATAATGATGACTGGACCATATCCACCCTTCTGACCTATGTTGGTAAAGTAATATTTGAGGAACAACTTGGCCAGTCAGTGCATTGTAATGCATAGCCTGGGTGTGTTAATACATGTATTAGTTTTATTCTAAGTTGTCTTTATCATGACTCATAGCTATGGACAAGACACTGCCTTTTTGCCAATGCCACAACATACTACACCCAACTCTGCCTTTCATGGGGTGCCAGTATGGTCAGTTCCTCCAAAGTGCCTGTACCTAAATGCTTCTCCATTACTGCAAAAAGTCTCTCATGTTATACTGTAAAGTTCCTAAGTTGTAACTGCATCCATTCTACCACATTACGTAATATGGTGCCCACCATCAATAACTGACTGCAGGTTTCATGTGTCATAATGCAGTGCACCATCAGATGTACCCAAATAGCATTAGTATCACATCAGTAGCCCGAACACATATCAGACAGTATTTTGTACCTGTAAATGCACAGTCATAGACACCATCTCAGTCTTGTTCTGGGGATTAAGATGGAGGTCAACATCCTCTGCTCAAAGGCATACCCAATATAACCTGCAGCACACAACAGTGGTCACCAATATAACTGGCTCAGTACCTACTAAAATGTGTATCACATATCTTGGCCTATGTACCTGGTAAGTCCACTTATCAACTAGATGATGAAGGCAGAAGTCACTGCACATGAAATGCTGGTACAGACTGTACATGTGCCAGATGTGGGAAACATGGGAACTGTTTGGCTGACACACAGATACATTTATAGAGTCCACTGCATAACACCAGGTAGATGATGGAGTGGAAAACCTTCTAGTTGATGTACCAAACATCATGTGGAGCAAGTGCGGTATGATAACAATGTGGGAGTAATCAATGACCACTAGGTCCAAAGAGAAATGGGCTATGTTGTAAAATGTCATTCCAACAATTCCAAGTGATCTGCAAACAGACACAGACAGACTACATCTGGTAATCCCATCACACCTGATTTCCTTCCTACATGAACACCAAACTCCCAAACTACCCAGAACCATAACTAGGGTAGGGCAAAGGAGGCAGTCATCCCAAAAACAAGCTGGCAAGGAGCATGATCAGCAGGTGTCATTGGTGTGGCACTGTAGTACCAGCATTGATTTAATACTGAGGGATATCACAGCTTTATAAATGAATGACAATATTGCATTTGCTGTCACAGCTAAAGAGCTTAAAGTGTGAGGTGAGTGTTTAGTAACTGCAGCAAAATTGCTTGTTACAGTTTTAATAAGCAGATTTCTACAATTAAAAGAGTAAGATGGTGCTTCTTTTTAAGTCCTCAACTTTGAGAATAATTTTTTACTACTCCTTAGCTCTGAGTTGAAGGTGGTGCCAGTTTATGGAATCTGCAAAGGATGGGTTATGATTCCAAAACTCCTTCCCACCTCCTCTGCTCTTCTCACCCATCTCTTTAACTCCCTACTTACACTCCTGTATTTCACTTCTTGTAAATTAAACTAATAAATGTTGAAAAAACTTCTAGAGCCTTTACCAAGTGATGATCCAGCAGAACCCAATTGTCTTCTACCTTGTTTCACTGATTTTTTCAGGGAGCATTTACTTCAGCGATTACCTTATATTTGTAGACTTTGTCAATGTGCTAACACTATGCCCCACTCTAGAAACATGCTACTGTTACCCCATTCCCAAAAAAAATCCAAAACCCACCTCAGCACAAGACATATGACCCACCTCCACTCTTGTATCTTAGATAAATTATTTGAAAAATGAATTCATACTCAACTATCTCCTGTCTTCAGAAATAGTTTCTGTTATGCAAAAAACAACCTGGATTCTGATTTGGCCCATACCTCTCAACTATCCAGATTTTTGCCTCATATTTTTAGTCTGTTACTCATAAAATGTGCTGTTTTCTGGCAAATCCCTGAGGATTGAAGTCACTAAATAATATTATACATTTGAGTTTCAGACTTCATCTCCTTCACAAAAATGCATGCTAAAACATCCTGCTATTCTATCAACTTTCTAATTTTATAACAGCGATATTTAAAATCTGTCTCTATTTTTGGGCCTTTGTCCTTCCCTCCCCATTATTTTAGGCTTTGTCCAGATTTCTTGTGTGAAGAGTTTGAGAGGTATGGTCACAGTACCATAACTCCTTATGCACCCTCTTTAATGACATTCACACCAATAAGGACAAAAAAAATTTAGCAAGTACTATTTTAATGACCTCACTTGATCATTTGATTTTGTCAAGCACAATCTACTCCTGGACTGCCTTATATGAGTTATCTCAAAGGTGACTGGCTAGTTTCAAGACTTCCTTTCCCCACACAGCTTTCTGAGTCAGGATAAATACAGGAACTTCCTCATCCTCTAACTTACACAAAAATGTATCTCAAGTCTCTATGCTATCTCCTTTACTCACCTCTGGCTTCATTAATAAACTTCCCTTAGATCCTCCCAATATTCCTATCATCACATATGCTGATGACATAACAGTTTAGATATCCTTCAATGTTATGTCACTTGTTGAAGAAGACCATAACCAACTATTAGTCCGACTTCAAACAATGAACCTCTTTCTTATCTAGGAAAAATACAAAAGATACATCTCCCAGGTTGTTAAATACTCCACAGCTATCAAACCCACAGAAATCTAACTGATTTCTTCCACTATCTAGGAGTCTGGTTTAATGCCTAACTAAACTTCCAGTTCTGCATACACATTAGTAAATCAAAATATCTTCAAAAATACTTCCCTGGGCCAGAAAACAAGATCCTGCTTCCTATCTGAAATGATTTATGGGAAAGGGTATTCTCCAAGCTAAATTCTATTCAATGTTCTATTCTGCAAAAGTTATCCAATCAAATATGTAGGTTCAAAACCCTCTCCCCAAGAAAAGTGCTCCATTGCTTTATGCTAACTAAAGCAAAATGGTACCCTATAAAACAAAGGTCACACACACATCTTGGTTCACCTGTCTACAAGCTCCTTAACCAAACTGCCCTTCTCTGCTTTAGCTAGCCATCATACAACTTGATTTCCATGTGAAACCTTACTTCCCCTCCCTCCATAAAAAATTTCACAGTAGTGTGCATACTTTCTTGAGTTTAGTACACAGAATGTCAGAGCCCCTATGGCCCCTGTTAAGGGACATACAATCCTTTCCCTTTCTAACTCTATGCTAAAAAAATCTTTCAAAGAATCCTAAATTAAAATGCTTCCATACCACTGATACAAGCTATGCTACACTATTTTCACTGTGCCATATTCCTCTCTTACTCTCCTTCTGTTTCAACAGCTTATTCTTTAACCTCCTCTTACCCACTTATCTTTGCATTAACCTTCTAACCTTTCCCCTTTCCACCCTCCCATTCCATTTAGCAGTATTTATTTTAATATTATACATTATTAGTTTGAGTTCTTTGTAAAATAGTCATGTTTTTCTTAACTGTAGAATAGCAGTAATCTTTAGCTGGTTGTCCATGAATTTTGTATTAACTGATTATTGCTGAATGCCTTGTATTTCCTCATCAGTGCATTTATGTATTCCAGTACACCTCTCCTCGGTCCTGATTTTTGCAGAATGTCCAGATTTTGCCTCATATTTTTGTTCTGTTACTCACAAAATTTGTGGTTTTCTGGCAAATCACTGAAGATTGACTTTACTAAATAATGGCATACATCTGAGTTTCAGACCTCATATCCATCACAAAATACATGCTAATACAAATCCTGTCATTCTAGCAACTTTCCAAGTTTATTAGAGCAATGTTTAAAATTTGTCCCTATTTTTTGGCCTTTGTCCCACCCATTATTTTAGGCTTTGTCCAGATTTCTTGCACTAAGAGATTGAGAAGTATGTATCCCAGGGAGGCTGAAAACTGCTCCTCTACATTAGTACTCTAAACTGGTTAACACACATTAAAATAAATAAATAAATAGCCAACACTCGCACTCAGATAATAAAAAAAAATCTCTAAAAAAACAGTAGAACATTCCACATTCAAACAGAAATGTTTAACAGTTAATGCTGCTCTGAGGCACTTTTCATCAAACCACAAGCAAGCTCACCTGCCAGAAGATATGCAATTCCTATACATATTGTTATGGTACTTCTTGTTATTCATTTATAAAATTCAATAAAAATATTCAGAAAAAAACAATTTATTTTTCTTACGTTCAAGCTGTTTTTTCCACAATTAAAACAGTTAAATCATGGTAACACTGTCTTTTTTTCTAAATCAACCAACTTTAAAGCCATCAAAACATGTATATATACACAAATCGACTTTTCTTTCTTCCTTTGAGATTAAAATGTGTATATGTGTGTATATATATATATATATATATATATATATATATATATATATATATACATCTACAGTATGATACTCAGCACAAAAAGTATAATACTGACCTCTAGTGGCAGAAAGTAAACAACCAGTTCACAGAGTGCAAACAGCACCTAATTTTAAGTTTTAATTTTGAGTCATTTTACAAAGCACACATTCCTCTACACATTTACCAGCTAGGCAAAACACATATATCTAAACTTTAGGAAACTATCAGTGGTATAGCAACAAAGCACAAAACAATTATTCTAAAAATATTGCCAGTAAATTAAGAACAAAGGAAAAAGACTGAATAGTATATGAAAAGAGTAGGCCAGTCATACCTCTCAACTGTCCAGATTTTCAAAGAATGTCCACATTTTTGCCTCAAAATTTCAGTCTGTTCCTCATAAAATTTGTGGTTTTCTAACAAATCACTAGGATGATCTGAAAAATTAAATCACTAAATAATGGCATACATTTGAGTTTCTGACTTCATGCCCTTTAGAAAATGCATTTTAACACAAATCCTGTTATTCTAGCTACTTTTTAAGTTTATAAGAGCAATATGTAAAATCTGTCCCTATTTTTGGGCCTTTGTCCCCCTATTATGTCAGGCTTTGTCCAGATTTCTTGGTCTAGAAAATTGAGAGGTATGCCCAGAGTCTTGTTCTAACATAAAAATAATTTATATTTACCAGATGTGGTCATTTTAAATATTTTAAGTAATTATTCCTTCAGTCAAGTTCACTAAAAATGTAATATGAAACTAATTTTCAAAAATAGCTAGTCAATATGAACAAGCTGAAGTGGCATTAATTTGAGAGTTAGATATATTTTATCTACCTCCTTATGCATTTATTTATTTATTGACCAGGCTATAGCACTGATTCATTTGGACCATTTTTAGGCTCAACTCAGATGAAAATAACAGCAGAGAATAAACAGATGCTTGGACAACAACTAATAGAACAGGATAAACAAATGTTTTTACAAACAATCTAATCACAAGTGCAAAATGTACGCAGTTGATGCAGATGACATGTTTGGCATATGTTATGAAAGAAGCCAGTCAGAATTCAGGAGCTGTATATTGTTACTCACCACTGATAATGAAAAACGTCTGCTGTACAGGGAGCCTTCAGGCAGATTTGTATACTCATCCAAACAACCAACGAATGGTAGAATAAAACCAAATAAAAATAAAACGAGAACCAGCAGACTAGGTCACCAAATTTAATAAAAGGTTCACACTCAGGGGTAAATGTTGCATATTTTAAAATAAACAATGCTTCTTTATACAACAGCTTCTTTTTAATATCAAAAGTTCCTTGTTCAACATTTATTTTTTTAATAAAATTGTCCCCCTAAGACTATCAGGATCACTTTCATGATAAGTTTTAAAATGTAATGCCAAAGGGCTTTCAAGCCTACCATTTCTAATATCTCTTATATGCTCTTACAGCCTGGACTTGAATGCCCTCTTGCTTTCACCTATATAAAATAACCCACAACAACATTGCAATGCATAAACTATGCCCTCTGTCTAACAACAGTATCTATCAACAGATTTGAATGGAATTCCGTTTATTTTATCAAATGTGTTCACTATATACTTACAACTTACACATTTATTGTAATCCCTTGCTGGGTAAGAATGATTTTCTAGCATTATTATCACTCTAAGAGCCAGGACATCAAGGTGATGGAACTGTCAGGGATGGGCTTCAGCACAAGTCTATATATTTAGTAACTAATGTATGATACAAACTGAAGCAATGTTACTGTCTTACCGTCTTCTAACATATTCTCCCAAAAGTATAGGACTGCACAGCAGTGCAGCTCTCCTTTAATTGCTCTGGTCTGTATATTTTTACTATAATTGTGCAACAGAAGGAATCACCACTTGAGTAGGATCTCCTAACAGAAAGAATTGTAGAAGTTAGGATTCTGTAACTTATGATAGAAGACATCTATATTTCCAGGCTTCACTATAATAATGTTTTATTTCCAAAGCTCATAGCTCCAAGGCAGTAACAAACCATGGACAATATGTGGCTAGCCTACTAAAGCCTACATCTCAAGGTCAGCAGATGCAGCCCCCACCACCACCATCACCACCACAAAGGGGAGAGTAAGTACCTGCCACTAGAATTGGGGCTTCTCTCCATCCCATATAAAGGTAAGAATGCATTATTTAACTTAATTCAGAAATTATTGGGTGGATGGATGACTGGTACACCCTGAAAGGCATATAACACCAAATTAAGTGTATACCAATGTATCACTTGGATGATACTCTACATTACGATAACAGCCACTTTTCACCTTCACTTCACTTTACATCAAAAAAAACAAGTAGCAAGCTCCAATAAAGCAAGCCAGGATAAAGTTTTCACATCAATTTATTTGGTACCTTGGCTTTTCCCCTTCAAAGAATATTCACATTCAGGTACATCCTTCCTTTATACCCCTAACAATTAAGTTAAACCAATTATAGTGAATGCAATTAAACCTGGATAACCTTATTAAAGAGAACACATTAATTTTTCATTTTTCTTTTTCCTTTATAACACTCCACAACACATTTTCAAAATGCAATATTTATGTTTCCTATATTCAAACACCTTCTTTACATACAAAAGTAATTATAAAGTTAGATTGCTGTCAATGTTCATACCCCTAGGTTGTAATGTTCTAAAATTAATAATCATCTTACATTCTAGTCTATTTAGTTCTTCTTTAAAATTATACCCATAGCTCAAAACAGGACAAGCCAAAACACTAGGGAACATCCCTGTGTTACAACCTCATGTGTAGATAAAAAGTGTTTAGCTACTGGACTAAAAATATTTTTATTTCTAATGTCCTTTAAAGGCTCTAAAATTCATACCCTTACTTTCCTTTTTGTCTGTCCTATATACCATTTTACCTTTTCACATGCACAACCTATAATATAAACAATATCCTGTGAATTACATATATAACCTTCCCTAGCTTTATACCTTTTTCCATTAATTTCTCTCCCATCCAGATTTTTTACCCTATTACATACACTACGGAGTTCCGCTGTGGCGACCCCTAACCAACTAACTAAGCCGAAAGACACAACAACATACACTGCAGTTACCACATGGCCACATTCCTATTCTACCTACACTTTTTACTTGCCCCCCCCCCCCATCCCCACTTAGTGTTTTCTGGTAACAGCACTTTCTCACAGCTCTCTTTCCTCAATAATATTTCAGACAGGAATTTTGAGAAAAAAAGAACAATAAGAGGATATTTTCACTACTAACTGCTTTGTAATATCCAGAGACATCATCAGAATAATTTTTATCAACTTTCATTGGAAAATTCCTGTCAAATTAAATACTAGAAAATCAACAGCAGCATCAGCTGCTCAGAATGAGCCATCTCAGGAATCCACCTCAGGGCCCAACATTCAAAAAAGATTTACATTCACTTATTTTAAATATTCGGGAGTTGACAACTAAAACAGATAAAATGGATAATAAATTGGACTCTTAAAGAAAAATGTTCTCAACAACTTGAACAGCTTCAGGAAATGTTCACACAACAGAAAGGTCAAATTTCTGTCATAGACATTGATTCCAGACTCCTACAAGAAGAACAACAAACTGAATTTTTACTGCAGCAAAATACACATCTTTTGGAGAAAATAGATGACATGGAAAACAGAATGAGAAGAAATAATATCCGAATATATGTTCTGCCAGAAAAAGCAGAAGGAGATAATATAATAAACTTTCTTACTACCTGGATCCCAAATGTATTAAAATTACCGGAAGCCCTTTCTTATGGTATAGAACATGCACACAGGTCATTGTCAACTTCAGGGAATGCATCTTTAATCAAAAACAAACCAAGATCCATATTTGTAAAACTTTTCTCCATGCAAGACAAGGAACTCATCCTCAAGAATGCTTGGACTAACTCACCCATTAAATATAATGATGCATTAATTAGATTTGATAATGACTACTCTACAAAAGTGGTTCTCAAAAGAAAATAATTCATCCCAATAATAAAAATCTTGAAAAAGAAACAACTGAAAACTCATCTTTTGTTTCCAGCAAGACTTCAAATTTTCCTCCCAGTAGGAATAAAAATATTTGAAACAGTGGACTCAGCAATAAAATATCTCACTACAAATAACATTTTAACACAAGAAGAATCTATGGATTGGACAAACATTACACCAAAAAGAAATGCAGAAGTAAACAAATGGAAGACTGTTGAACAAAAGAAAAAAAAACTAAAGGACAAATAACTTATATATTACATGTAATACAAAACTTTAAACAATGTCATAAAAACAAGCAGGAAATCTTCCAGTCATAAATCACAGTAATATGACAGGTACAGTTTTTATTTATTTTATCTCACTTTAATTTAGAATAAATATAAACTAAGTAAATTAATCATTATCACTTAGGTGTATACAAATATATTTGACACCTGATAACAGTGTTTTTCTTTCAATACATCTCTGACTTAATCATTAACAAACAAAATGCATAGAGTGATATATTTAAGATGTGTGCTAATTGATATTTGATTCAAGCTGATACAACCATCCCACCATATGTTTAGCTATACTAGCAATTTGTTATAAAATCTCTGAATGCTTTATTCATATAATATGTCTAATCTAAGCTTTCCGACCGGGGTGGGGGGAGGGGGCAGTGGGGATAAATACATTTTTTGATGAATGATATGTTTGTGTTAGATATTTTGCATGGTTGAAATACTTAATTCATTATTGCTGTCATAATGATTTACTTTATTGAGATAGAAAGACAGCTTGAGTGTGCGCACATATCTTACTGCATGAAATATGATGTTGTCGCATCCCGGTGCACCACATAGGCTCTTACTGTATTTAACGTACATAAACAAAGCTTTCTGATTAGAAGGGGAGATAATGATTTGTTTATTGAAGATGCTTGAACTGTGCTTTAGCTATGCAAAAAATAAATAAATAAATAATATTATCACGAGCGATACCTTGAAAGATAAGAAAAATCTTCACTACTTTCCCGCTCCGTCCACGAGACAGCAGCTTAAAATATTCATGCAGGCAATGTCTAAATGTTATGTTTTTCATTGTGAGCACTTCATGATTGCGTACGGCACCCTTTAAATAATATGTAATTGCAATATCACTAGGAAAGGAAATAAATCCCAAAACGAGCACATCTTAAAATTCTCCAACTACAAGGAGAAAAGGGATATGTATAAGGAAGGTGATTGAGTTGTACTGGATGGTTGTAGTTAGTTAAGAGATTAAACCCTTATATGCTAATACAGTAATTTATTTTACTCTACTAGAATGTCATATTGAATCTTTTATATGCAGTAATGCACTAGGTGCTGTTTGTTTTATTAGGATGTGTCATGAAATATGCCCCGCATATAAGACAGATAAAACTACACAGTAAAAAATATTACCACGAACGATGCCTTGAACATTAAGAAAAATCTTCACTACTTTTTCCGCCCCGTCCACGAGACAGCAGCATTAAATACACACGCAAGCAACACCTAAATGTTTAATTTCTCATTGCGAGCACTTCGTGCTTGCGTATAACGTCCCTTAAATAAAACATAATTGCAGCATTACAAGTCAGGGAAGTAAATCCCAAAACGAGCACTTCTTAAAGTGCTAGTACACCTGAATTACGAAACTAACAAATAAAAGACATGAGAAGTTATGATACATATATAATTACGGTATTAAGCACATAAAACATGATTAGATTTAGCAAACAGACACTAAACAAAATTTTCTAATAGCTACTTTATATACTAACAGAAATAACAACTTACACATAGTTATTGTTAGAAAAAAGTTAAATATTATTAGATATGCAGTAAGACACTATTGTATAAGTAGATATAGAGATTAATATTAAGAATTTCCAATATTAGAATATTACATATATACAACAGGAATCATAAATAATTACATAGGTTCATATGTTGGTGCTGGAATATCAACCCTAGGGCTTATATAAGCCTAATCATAATAATTTCCTGGCTATTTCTTTCCACATTATTTGCTTACCTGGACTCTAGTTTGGTAAGGTGGCCGGTTTGATCCCCTGGGTGCTTTTCTCTCTCCCATCCAATCATTAAGGTTCTTTTTCGGAGTCTGGCCACTCTCTGGGTCAGGAGCCTATCTCTCCAGTGCATTTTACTTGAGTATTTTTGAACCTTAAGATGTGTAAAGACCATTACATGTATATGTAAGTATATATAAATGTATATATGTATATATATATTGTCATATAAATTGACACAAATTTTGTAAAGAGTTCTGGAATATGACTTGAATAACTACTTTCTCAAAAGTTAAGTGATAATAAATCTAATTATTTCATTAAAAGTGAGGAAGAAAATGGGAAATACTCATATAACTATAGAATAGATAATATTCTTATAGCACAGATATTACATGATACAGACTCTAGAAGTGAAAAATTACCTTAAACAAATTATGAGTCTAATGAAACTACAATCTAAAAAGAACATAAATAATATGAGAATTATAACCATAATCTAATCGACAAGGTATTGGTGTCTTAGCAGTGTGAATTAATGCAACTGTGTCATGTTGGACTGATATGGGAAATGTTGTACTAAGATGAAACAAATTTTGTTAAATGTAATTGAAAAATTGTTTTTGGAACCCTGATTATAAGAAACTCTATAAGAAAGATTAAACTAGTATAAGCATGTTATTGATGTATAAATATTAATACTTGCACACAAAATTGCATATAATTATCTATTAGCTGATCATATTAACTCTTTGATATATGTAAACAGTGACATACTAAGTTATGAGGTTAAGAGACATTAGTCTAAACACTATTCACAGATTTAGAAGGTTTGTGTGGGTACTTATGTTACTCATGCAAAGAGGTACATTACCTCATAGAGATAGGAAAAGGTGTAACCAATTAGAATTAGTTACTTTAGAAGTTTCATTGTTTTCTTGTACTGTTTTGGTGTCTACAGAAGATAAGCAGATCTTCCATATAAAGAATAGTGTAAATTATACATATAGTGTAAGCCAAGAGTTAAAAGTATGTATATTTACTGTCATACAAAATCAAGCATAAACCAACACATGAAATATCTGTCTATAAATATTAATGGACTGAATAATAATATCAAAAGGAGGAGTCTATATAAATACATACATCTACACAATCCACAAATAGAATTTCTTCAGGAGACGCATCTACTAGATAAAGATATAAACAATCTCAATATTAATAACTACACAGCATTAGTAAGTTCTCAATATAAACAAAAGAAGAGAGGAGTAGCCATACTAATGCATAATACAACTATTTCTCCCAAAATAATTAACACTTTTCAAGACACATCTGGTATGTTTTGCTTAGTGAATATAGAGTTGAATAGGAAAATATACACTTTAGTTAACCTATATTGGATACCAGAACTTGGTGTAGAAACAGTAAAACATCATTTTGAAGAAATATTACATTTAACTAAAGGTAGTCTAATAATGGCAGGAAACTTCAACTGTGTAACAGATGACAAAGATATAGATTCAACAAGTAAGAGAAGAAAGTTACCTATATCAAAGATACTTATAAAATTTATAGATGCAATCTCCATAAAAGATATAAATGAATTTGCTGATCCAGACTCATTAATTTACTTTTTACTCTCATAGATATAAGACTAGTTCAAGAATTGATAGGATATACATATCCAATGATTTAGCAACAAAAATAAGTAATGTCAAAATAATAAATTGTCCATTATCAGATCATAATGCTCTAGTTTTTGAAATGGACCTTATGCATATAAATAATAATCCCATTACAAGAATACCTTCATATGTTACAAAATTAACAGACTTTAAAGAATTTTTGAAGGTGAAATAAAAACTTTCCTTGAACTAAATTCCATGGAGAACATCTCAGAAATATACATCTGGGACTCCTTAAAAGCATATATATTGAAAAGTACTATTCTGGTATATAAATAAAAAAAATATGGAATAAAGACATGCTAGAATTACAAAAGAAAGCTGATAAATTAAAATTAGAAATTCAAGAAGGAAATAAAGATTTAATTCAAGAATTACTACAAATTAACAACAAATATGCAGAAATTTTACATCACAAGACAATGATTAACCTAGAAAAGATAAAATTAAATTCTTATTCATCAAATCCAGCACATCAGAGACAACTAGCTAATAGAACAAAAAAATAAATAAAATCGAGGCAAATAAATGAATTATATATCCCTAATACAAGGAAAAAAGCCACAGACCTAAATGGTATATTAGAAGCATTTAGATTACAATATAACAATGATAACCTCTCAAACATTCAGGGAAAACCTGACAAAGATATAAAAAATTATCTTAAAACAAAATTCTTACTGGATTAACACAGGAACAAATTGATACTATAAGTAAACCAATTACTATGACAGAATTAAGATCACAGATTAAATAACTTAAACTAAATAAAGCACCTGGCCCAGATAACATAATACCAGAAATGTATAAAGTAATACCTAATCAAGCTATATCTTTACTCTTAAAAGTATACTCCATAGTTAATCAAGATATAATTATACCACCTTCATGGAAATGCTCATTGATATCACCAATAATTAAATCAGACAAAGATGAGAAACAATGTTTGTCGTATAGACCAATATCCTTATTAAAAATTGATTATAAAATGTTCATGGCAATATATGCTGACAGGACTAAACCCTTTCTTCCCATGCTAATTCATGATGACCAGACAGGATTTATTAAAGGAAGAAATATATATGATAATCTTAAAATAATTCTGTCATTGATAGATTATAGTAAACATGCAAACTTAGATTTAAACAGAATATCCTTAGATATTAATAAAGCATTTGATTCTGTTAATTGGAATTTCCTTACGCCAGTCCTAAAAGAATATAATTTTCCTACATCCTTTATTGAACTTATCCAGTCACTATATAAAGATTCCATAGCATATGTTAAATTAGGTTCATATAGATCTGGTCCCATACAAATCAAAAAAGGAATTAAACAAGGCTGTCCCTTATCACCACTGTTATTTGCATTACTTATAGAACCATTTGCAAATCACATCAGATCAAATAGTAATATTAAAGGCATCTACAGCAAAAAAACGTTATCTCTTAAGCTACAGCTATTTCGGATGATATACTTCTTACCCTAACAGACACCAATGCATCTTTACAAGCTTTGCTTAAGGAAATAAATAATTTTCAAACTATCTCTGGTTTACAGTTCAATGAAAACAAAACAAAAAATTATGTCATGTAATACTAAAAAGAAACATATAAACAAAAAATATTCCAAATACATAGCAGAAGATAATAAAATAGTATATTTAGGCATAGATCTACTTGAAGACTTAACTGACTCACTTATATATAATTATAATAAAACGCTAGATAAAATAGAACAAGCGATATCTAACTGGAACAAATATATGTTTACAATGGGAGATAGATTATATCTCATTAAATCAATTATTTTTCCTAAAGTATTATATCTAATACAAAGTTTTTCACTGCCACCACCCAAGTATATCACTCAGAGATATAATAAACTAATATTACATTTTTTATGGTTCCCAAACAAACCCCAAATTGCCTTAAATAAACACTTACCAAATTGGGAAGATGGAGGAATCAATTTACCTGATATTGAGATATATATTATGTCCTCTGTTGTTAAAAATATAACCCTATGCTTAAATGATCACTACAAACCTATATTGAAACAATTACATGAACAGGTCTATATTGAACTTAATCATAACAACATATCAGATCATTTAACTATAATACCATTTCCTTTAGTTTGGATGTTAAAAGATTATCTAGAAGGTAAAAATAAAAATAATAAACTCCCATCCAAATATATGAATATCACACTAACAACATTTAAAACATACATAAGCAAAGTACCAAATATTAATTCATGGTTCTTTCTGCCCTTCCCTATAGCTTTCACACCCACTATCCTTGATAAATTCCAAATTCAGAAAATCAATATCCTCAAGATAAGCTCAGTAAGCTACTGGCATCAGCTGGTAGAACAAGACAAAATATTAACAAAAGATCAGATAATAAGAAAATACAATATAAATAATGACTCATGGCTACTTCTGCAAAATCTAAGGCAATACTTTATAAATAGAATTGGACAAATGCAAGATACAGTTAGACATACTGTCCCAAAGTTTATTGAATATATTATTATAATTAATAATCAACCTTATCAAGGTGCTGGATATCTATCTAAAATTTACAAAATAATTAAAACAACAAAAATATACCAAACAGACACCTACTGGAATTATTATACACAGATAAACAATCACCCTCCTAACGAAAAGGAAAAAAAGATTATTTTAAAATCTTCAAAGAAGTCATCATTATCAATAAACTTCCAGTTATTCACTTAGAGATTTTTGAATAGAAGTTTTTATACACCACATAAAGTATCTAAGATGTATGCTAGTGAAGATCTATGTTGGAGATGTCAGACTAAAACAAGAGCTGGCTGGCAACACATTTTTCATGAATGTAACTGTCTTACTTTGTATTGGAATAATATTAATTATTTTTTTCAGACTGTTTTTAATGATAATTATCAATTATCAAAATCTATGATTTTATTCAACTCTCCAGTTCCAGATTGTGTGCCAAAAAACATTTTAAAACCTTATGGACTTTAATGACAGCAGTTCGCAAAATCATCACCATTCACTGGAAAAGTGAGACTCCTTCTACATTTAATGAATTTAAAATTTTAGCTAGAACAGTTGGACAAATGGAAATATCTACACTGAAGAACAGAACTACCAGACCTACATCCTTATACAACTCTTGGATGAAAATACTAGAAATAATTGAGAAAATGGGCAAAGATATATGAACTTATATATCATTCTTCATGTTACACTTTAAACTTATTTATAGCTTTCTTCTTAAAAGACACCAATGTATATAGTTATACAATCTTTTTAAAGTTTATAGGTTTTACAATTGCGTATATATAATTTTCTTTTTTGATTTCATGTAATATTTGACAAATTATCAATAAAAAAAAAGAAAAAAAAGAAATTATGTATATGTTTTAAAAACTTGTGAGAGTGCACTTAAATGATTCCCATTCATTTTTTATTTCTGAAGTAACATTTTGCAGCTCCAGGTCCCAAGACTTCAAACAGTTGAGCATTGAAATCATCTTCTTTACAGAAGAAAAAGAGAGTGGGTCTGCAAGGTGCTTGAGCATAATGAACTTCTGATTATAAGCCTATATTAAAAGGAGTGTGGTCAGAAAGAACACTAGGAACATCTCCATACTGTCCTCAAGATACCTATGCTCATAGCTATAAGTATTTTACTGATTCTCTGGAATGACCAGAAATAGAAATATAATAAGTATAAATATTGTTAGCAACTTCAGTAGTCTGGCAGGTCAGTTATCCCACACAATCTGAAATGCTAAGTAAATAAGCCACCAGAGATAATATTAGAACCTAAGGTCTAAAACTCACTTTGTTTAATGAAAAATGGTGTCAGGCTGACATAGTGGTTAAGGTGTTCACCTTATAGGCACTAGGTGCTGGGTTTGTTTCTCACATGTGGTAATTAGCTGAGCTTGGAATGGCCACAAGGACAGTTAGCCTGGTACTAATTTATTGTGGGAGGCTGATATAGTGGTTAAGGTGTTCACCTTGTAGGCACAAGGTGCAGGGTTTGATTCTCACATAGGGTAATTGATTGGGCTTGGAATGACCTGCAAGGACAGTTAACCTGGTACTAAAAGGTAGCATTCCAATCCCCTCTCCAGGGGAGAAATATTTACTTCCTGACAAAATAAGAAATTATACTGGGGTTATAACCTGGTGGAATATATATTTTATTAATGGTGGTTTTTTGACCATCCAGGAGACAGATTTACCTTCATCATCAATGTTTAGCTTCAGGAGCTAGAAAGGGGTATCTCTTTATATGATCGTGATAACTCCTGTTCTATTAATGTTGGGACAGGAGGAACCTATTCTGTCCTTGCATATACCCCTGAGAAGGGAACGATGTTCTATCTCCATCATATGTGTTTATTGAAGTAACACAAATTTTACTTTGTACCTGAAACATGTAAAAGAGTACCTTGGTTAACAAATTTTACTCCATATCCCTCCTCTCCTCTACAAGCCCACCCACTCAACAAACTGTTATCCATTAAATTCCAGTATGTCTACATCTTGTGCACGCTGTACACATTTATGATTGAAACAGTGCTTAAGTGTTAAAACCACATTAATGTGTATAAAATGGATTCTGAAAAAATTCCTGAAACACTGAAGGTGCTCTGATAAAAACGACAAATGGAATAAAAAACTCAATGCACCACCAATAGACATCACAAAATCACGATAATGACAATACTTTGACGTATGTTCGCTCTTGACTCGAGCGTAATTAAAATGTGTATCCCTTCTCTCTGTGCAAGACAAGTTGATAACGCCACACTTTAATCAACACATATAACGTTGCTCCCCATGGAGCGGATATGAACGCCACACTTTAATTTCTATACATAGATCTACTGGTGGTGCACTGAGTTTTTTATTCCACATTAATGTGTATAGGTTGCTAATCAACTTGCTTACTGTTAAACTGAAATATACAGCTACAGCTTGCCTGTTATTAATGTGTTACATGACTGGTGTTAAATAGTTATGTGCGGTTATTCTCTCAGTTCATAACGCAGGACTAAACCTGAAAAAAGGTCCAAGGGGATCAATATTGTATCCTGATTTAAAAAAAGATAGGTAGGTAGGTAGATAGATAGATAGATAGATAGATAGATAGATAGATAGATAGATAGATAGATAGATAGGCAAACCGACAGATAGATAGATAAAGGCACTTGGCTCTGCTCTTGCTTTACACCTGGACAATTTTTGATCCTGAAGAAAATACAAGCTGCAATACATCTGACAAAAGAATAGCTGCTCTGTATTAAATTCCTGTATGGTGATTATTACACTTTCCCTTCTATCTACTAATACATGAACTTAACTTCATATTGATGAGAAGCCTGTTCCATAGGAGGGGTAGTCTCTGGGACACATATCTGTATCTCTCGCATGTTGTGTTTAAGTCACAGAAAAATTTCAGATCCTTAGACCTTGTATTTCTTGTACTCTTTGACTTACAAATATGTAAGAGATTCATAAGTATGGGTTTTGCGGAAGCCTTGTAAGCAATATACTGTATATTGCCTTGTATGTGAATATTGGAGTTTTTGTCCCAGGGCCTCTCCTTAAAAAAGGTATCTGTCCCAAGTAGACGTTCCCAGTCAGCAAAGATAAATAAAATAATAATAAAATAAAAATCAAACTGATTAACAAAGGTTAACTAATATATATATATGACCTGAATCGCTGTCTTACCTAGTATTACCTGCACCTGAAGTATCTCTGATGCGTTATGCTGGGCTACAAGTCTGGAGGTGTGCACATCCTTTATGAATATGGAAACACTACCGCCTTTGAAGCTGCAGTCCAAGTTCTGGGCCAAAAGGAGTGGAATGAGTTATAGCCTGTTAGTGCAGGGGTGCTTTCTGCTGCCTTGAACCAGATCTCTGTTACAGCACAAATGTCGTTCTCCATTTTAAGGAGTGCCTCGAGTGAGTCCATGTTGAGATTTAGACTTCTAACGTTGAGCAACATGACCCACAGATTGCATTTGTTTGTAGATGTTATGGTGGTAATTTGGTCTTTGAAACACCACCTAAAAAAGGCACTATAGGGGTGGCAAGAGCCTTCGCTAGTATCCAGAAGCCCAGGGGGGACAGATGCAGGCCATCTCTGGCAAAGCATTGGGGTCTGTCATTCATGTCATCCCAGGCAGACAGATACTGGATCCCCTTAGAGTGACACCAGAAACTTAGCCAATTGTTGAAATCAATAATTTGGTGCTTGTACTATGGTGTCATTCTGGGTGATGGTAGGATGCTGCTCAAGGCTAGTGTCATACCCACCTGGGCTACATAATCTGAGAGCTCCTCCATGTCTCTTTTCATGTAGTCCAGGGAGGTACATCTCAGGTCATTCACACCCACATGTACAATGACAGAGTCATAGCTGTACCTGTTGTTGAGTGACCTGAGTGCGTGCATCATGTGTCGGATCCTGGCACCTGACTGTTACTTTTTCCTTATTCAACCTAGTAAGTGGGACATCAGTGTGCCTCACTATCGAGTCACTTATGACTAGTGTGTTGGGCATGCTGTTTTGCCTTAGGGGCTTTGGTTGAGTGGCACACTGTTTCGGAGAGTTTTGTGTCTCATGATTACTGTTGTGTTGTGGTGGTAGAGTGCATTTCTGCCTCGGAGGTCTCTGCTGCTTGAGTAGATTTTTATTGAGACCCTCCATGAAGGTGGGTGTGTGGTTTGTGTTTTTATGTGAAGGCAGTGCTGATGTGTGTTCCAGAGGGCTATGTGTTCCATGTGGTGTGGTGCAAGTGTTGACCTTCTCCTCTTGACCAGCTATTCCAGTCTTGGCTGGAGAGTGTGTGGCTTCCAATTTGGATATATAAGTGCAGCTCTTGCAAGTCTGAATGTTGGAAGGTAAGAGGAGAGGGTTGTCAGTGTACATGAGGCAGTTGTTAAATTGTCTCAGGATGCCCAAGTTCACCAGGTTAATAGGAGAAAGCACAGGGAACTGATCTTTAGACATGCCTGCAGGGGTGGGCATTGATAATAAGTACTAGATCTGTTTCCTTGTAGAATGTTTAGTGCTGGTAGTATTTGTGTGCTACAATAATTGCTACAAGAGGTCTGGTAAAGTGCTAGGCTAATAAGTTAGTATAAGTGCAGGAGAGGAGAGAACTAATAGATCTAAGGGAAAAATTGAAGAGCAGACTCTGGCACCACTCAGAAGCTTTCAAACAGTCCTGGATGCAGCAAGTCTGTATCTGGACTAGACTAGTTACAGGAAAGGCAGGAAACAGGAGCAAATGTGGGCTTTTAAACCGGAAAGTTGAGAGAGATGGAAAAACTGTCCAAACGGCCAATAAACTACAATTTCTGGGCCAGAAACCACTCCTCTTGTGGTAGATAGGCTATCTAGTGCTTACCACTCCTACTGATAGCTAGAAGCCTTCCCTCCAACAAGAAAGGCTTGGGGAGCTCAGAAGCTTACAGTCATGGACACAACAAATCTGTATCTGGACTAGACTAGTTACAGGAAGGGGGAAAACAAGCGCAAACACAGACTTTTAAGCCAGAAAGTTGAAAGAGATGGAACAAAAACTGCCCAAAAGGCCAATAAACCACAAATCTGGGCTAGGAACCACTCCTCTTGTGGTAGATAGTTACGTCACCTTGTGCTTACTACTCCCACTGATAAGCTAGAAGGCTTCCCTCCAACACAGAAGGGCTTGGGGAGCTCAGAAGCTTACAAGCAGTCCTGGATACAGCAAATCTGTATCTGGACTAGACTAGTTACAGCAAAGTGGGGAAACAAGTGCAAATGCTGGCTTTTAAATCAGAAAGTTGAGAGAGATGGAAAAACTGCCCACACGGCCAATAACTACAATTTCTGGGCCAGAAACCACTCCTTATGTGGTAGATAGGTTACCTAGTGCTTACTACTCCCACTGATAAGCTAGAAGGCTTCCCTCCAACACAGAAAGGATTGGGGGGGGGCTCAGGAGCTTACAAACAGTCCTGGGTACAGCAAATCTGTATCTGGACTAGGCTAGTTACAGGAAAGGGGGGATACAAATGCAAATGTGGACTTTTAAATCAGAAAGTTGAGAGAGATGGAAAAACTGCCCAAACAGCCAATAACTTTCTATTTCTGGGCGTATCTGAGCAGCTGAGTGGTATGCTGTCAAGTGTCCCTAATTTTCAGGGAAGTTTCTTATTTTGCATCAAGGTTTTGTCCTGTCCCCTGCAAAATGATGTGGTTTTGCCACACTGCAGCTACAAAGTCCTTTTTCTCCAAATGCTCATTAATACAAACCCTTTTATTCTGTCATTTTTCCTGCACTAATACTATCAATAGCTTAAACCATCCCTAATTTGGGGCCTTTGTCCTTGACTATGTTTGGTTTTGTTTGTATCTGACTTTAAAGTGGTTCAGTATTACAAGAGCAACAAATACAAAAACAAAAAGACTCAGAGACAGAACAATAGTAAAGGGAAGAAGACAGCTCTACCTGCAAATGAGAGAGAGCTTGCTGTTGGTACCATATAGAAAACCTCTTCTAATTTGCCAAAATCAAAAATACTGGTAAGCTTCAATTCTTTCTGGACAAATGTATAGTTCAGGAAAAAATAAGTCCAAATTAAAAATAAAATAAAAGATCAGTAGCATGAAAAAATACGTCCAAATTAAAAAATAAAATAAAAGATCAGTACAGTAGCAGACACACTGCCAAAAGATGACTGTGAATGACAAAGTACAGAATTCTTTGCTGTGGTAGAAGCAGGTCTCCTGATGGGCAAGAGCAGAGCTCATCTAAGTGGTACAAAAAACAGGCAGAATAATGGCCACTGTAGTCAAGTAGGAACCATCAGAATCAGACTGACTTTCCTTTCTGTATTTAGAAAAAGCACTAGGATTACAGCTAAAATATAAAACCAGAATGCAATGCAAAGCATAATAAACAAAACTATTTTTTAGTGATTGTGATATCATTTATTCTAGAATCTAGAGTTAAGCTAGATAGACAGCCCAAGGTAACTTGTTAGTAAATTGATATATGTCTGCAGGCAAGTTTATCAAATCACTTCCAGGCCAAGCAGTTCCAAAAAATGGTTACAAAGGTGAGCAGATAATTCACTATTGATCAACAAGGTGATTTGCTGGTGAATGCAGTTTCTGTGTAATCATTGTACATACAGTAAGTTTTACTTTGTGCCATTTAGTTCTGCATTTAAAATAAAATAAAACAAGTAAGTTTAAAATCCATTCCTCCATCCACAAGCCCTTGTTCCCATTTTTGCACATGGGCTTGGGATGTCACTTTAACACTGACAATCATCTAGACTTACATCAAAATGCTGTTGTTCTTTGGTATATGAAACTAGTACATTTTGTAAAATTGTTATGTTCTGGGGGAGGCAATACATTTACTGCGATAGTGTTTGTGTGTGTGATGCAAGAGATGTCTCTGTCCAAATCACACATAAAAAATCACTAGCTAATTCATGTACTGTGCTTCAAAAATTGTGCTTTTCTCTGATTTTATTGATTTAATTTCTGTGAAAAGTGGCAACATTAGAGGTGAGTACACTAAAAACAATGGTCTAAGGTTGATGTCGAGACATTGATTTTGGACAAACATTCGGTTATCAAATTACATTATTGTGCATTCAAAGCTAAATGTTCACTATGTTTCAGAAACTGTTTGTGTATATTTCTATAGTTATCTGTTAAAACAGGAACAGTGGTTAAGTAGCAGCTTGTGAAGTCCAAAGAAGCAGCAAAAAACAAATCAATACAACTAAAACATTTATTGGTAGAGCAAAGCTTTCAGGTACAACAACCCTTCTTTAGTGCAAAATAAAAAGCAAGCTCATTGAGTTACTTAAATACCAATCAGATAACACTCATTCAATAAAACACAGCCAATAAAAACAAGTTTCCAATTAAACATATAAATGAACAATTAAAAACTAATTTATTAAAGGCAGAACAAAAATAACTGTGCTACCTTAAACATAACATCCTATCTTTTAGGACCGGTTTGAGTGTAATTCTTTTGTTAACACAAAACATCTGCTTGTAAAAGTATAATCCATTCATATTCTTTCAACTCCAATTGATTATTAATATCACCTCCCCTAATTGTTTTCTGAAGCACAGTTAGCACTCTATATAGGTAAAACTATGTGTTGGACCATTCTCACTAACATATTTGGCTAGTGAGTTTGTTAGATTACTTCTTTTTATGCCAGACCTGTGTTCTACAATAATATCTCTAAGCCGTCTAGTAGATTTTCCTACATAGAAGGCTGCACAGGTCCGACATGTTGCAAGATAGACAATATAACAAGTATTACATGTTGCAAAACATTTAATATGATAAATTTCACCACTGCTGGGATGTATAAATATGACATCACTGTTAATGGATGCGCAACAACTGCAGTTATGGCAGGGGACAGTTCCCTTCGTAGTTATAAGCTGGTTCATATTCATACACTTTAGATCTTTATAACAAAGTTTTTGTTTTAAGCTCTCACAGTTCCGATAGGCAAATCTAGCTTTTTCAGGAATAAGACCCTGTAATTCAGTGCAACTTCTCAGAATACACCAATTGTTGTTAATTATATCCCTAACGCCATCATTACACCTACTAAATGTAGTAAGATAGCGTAATATATTTACAGGATCCAGATAAGGTTGCATTTGATTATTAGTGCATCATTCATTAAAGTAAGGGGGGTATCTAACATCCTTGTTCTCAAGAACTTCTTTTTTCAAATCAACCAGAAATTTCCTATCAGATCCCCTTTCAGTAAATAAATCAATAACAGCATCCAATTGTGTACATTTTTCTGTGCCAGTATTAAGTTTGCAAAACATCTGTATTGGCTCTTAACTATTCCCTTGAAAACATGGGGAGAGTGCATACTAATATAGTGGAGGTATTTATTTGTATGTACAGCTTTCCTATAAACAGAAGTCCGAATACTATAATTCTGTACTCCCATATCAATATCCAAGAATTGTATACGGTCAGAACTATTCACAGTAAAATGCAAGAATTCAGTGATATCATTTAGATAATTCACATATTGTTGTAATTCTCAACTATCACCTTCCCACACAAGAAAAAATCATCCACAAATCTTTTGTAAAAAGCCACCTTAGAGCTATATTCATTGGGGGCATTATATATATGTTCTATCTCCCATCTATTCAATACAAGGTTCGCATATGTATTTGCAATCGGAGTGCCCATCACAACACCAGAGACTTAATGGTAAAACTTGCTGTCAAACACAGATACGTTGTTCCTTAAGACCAGGTCCAAAAGTTCACAAATAGTTTCTATCTCCCTCCCAGGAAGTGGTGAATGTGTACACAATAGTTCACAAATATAATCAATACCATATTCCATGGGAATGACTGTAAACAATGACCTTATGTCTAACGTGACAACAAGTAATGGTTTATTATCTCTAATAGAAAAAACTCATACAGTTGCTGTAAGAAGTCACCACTGTCCTTGATATAACTCCTCACATATTTAAGATAATAGGCTAATGTGTGTTGGAGATATAGGGAGATTGGTTCAGTAGACCACCCTCTACCCAATACAGTCAGTCTCATGGGAGGTTGGATGGTAGATTTGTCGATCTTGGGAAGGCCATATAGTATGGGTAGCACAGGACATGGAACAGTGAAGAAATGAAATAATTCCCCACTGATATCATTCATTACTTGTAAATCAAATATGCATATATTCATTGCACTAATAAGTTTTTTAACATCTGCATTCGAGATTTCTTTAAATGCAGAACCATCTGACAGTATTGTATACATGGCTCTCACATATAAATCCTTATCCAAAATAACAATGGCACCCCCCTTGTCGGCTTCCTTAATAATAATATCATTGTTTTTACATAATGCCTCAAAGGCTTCCCTCTCATTCATTGTCAAATTAAAAAACCTTTGAAAATGCCGTTTGTTACTATAGTATTTACGTAGCTGCAGTTCACAGATATTATGGAAGGCAGTTACTATAGGATGGCTGAATGGAATAAATGTGCTGGAGCATTTACACCAGCTATTAACATATGTTACAGAGTTGCCAAACTTCAATTTCAGGTTCAAATTACGACAGACTGTACTTAAATCTGTTAATCCATTAACAATGGAATCTGTGTTGGCTGGTATAAACTTCACACCCTTATTCAACAATGAAATTGTGGATTCATTGAATAAAAACTTGGAGATATTAATAACAGAGCAGTTTTTCACAGTTAGATTTAGACAGTCTTCCATATATCTACCTTCAGCATTAAGAAACGGAATTAACATCCCTGTTGAAGCTTCTTGTTGCTCATCGTATGCCCTTGTGTACTAGAGGATCTCCCTCGTTTCCGTTCGGATTTATATGTGAGAGCTATGTATACAATACTGTCAGATAGTTCTGCATTTAAAGAAATCTCGAATGCAGATGTTAAAAAACTTATTAGTGCAATGAATATACACATATTTGATTTATAAGCAATGAATGATATCATTTTGAACAGGAAACAAACCTGGAATTCACCACGATAAGGCTAAATTTTCCATAAAAACAGCTTTATTAGGTAAGTGCTTTCGCGTATCAAAGGATACGCTTCCTCAGACCATAAATTACAACATTACTATGAATCCCTTTTATATAAAACCATTTCAGTAAAACAATCAACTAATCATACAATAAATCAATTAACCAAAACTGAATTCCTTAAAGTGGAAACGTCATGAAAATATTCATTCCTGAGCAAGCAGGAAAATTCAGATATAAACTTTGAGCAATTATATGAATAGATGAGTATAAGTATAGAATAAATGTCAGTTGAATGTGAAATAATAAAATTCTTAAAAACTATATTCTATCATTCCTATACATATATTTGAATCAATAAGTATAAACTGTTTATGTTACATAAAAATCATCAGGTTTAAAATCTTAATGACTAATATCTAAATAAACCATATATAAATAAATAAATGTTCATGTTAAATAAACTTTGAGCAATTAATACAGCAAATTTGATTAATGATCATTAAATATAAAAACAAGTAATTTATTAAAAAATCAGTCATGAGTACTAGAGAGTGTAGAACATTCCTAACTAAGCAAGAACAGGTATATGAATGTCTAATGAATCATATCGACATAATGTCAGATATTATGTACAATGAATCTATCATAAAAAATTTTAAAATGAACACTAGCAAATATGAAATATATAATGTAACATATATAGTGTAATACAATTCAACTTATTCCTATATTACTTGGTGGGGCTATGTATTAGTGTTTTTGATTATTTGTATAATCATGATTTTTATTTTTATTTTTATTTCTATTCATCTCCGTAATTTAAGATGAGATCTGAGAGTTATATAGCTATTAAGGCCCGGTGGAACATGCGCCTTGAGTTTAAAAATCCAATTGAGTTCTATCTGCTCAAGAAACAACATGTAGTCCCCTCCTCTTGTATTCTGTTTAACAATTTGAAGTACTTTAAACACAAAAGAATGACCAGGACAGAGTTTAACATGCATGGCCAAAGCATTCAATTCATTACCACGCTTGATGTCGTAGATGTGGTTGTATATTCTGTCTTTTAGTTTTCTCTTGGTCATTCCAATGTAGAAACTAGAACATAATGTACAAGTTGCTAGGTAGACTAAACCTGTAGTATCACATGAGGCATAAAGCTTCGGGGTTAAAGAGAAACCATCTATTACAGGATGTTTAAAAACTTGATTCTGAGAGATGTATTTACAATAATTACAATGATGGCAAGGAAATGTGCCTATCTTAGTAAAAAGTCTATTAGTATTAGTATTAACTATTCCTGAATTGGCACATAAGAGCCGTTTCAGGTTTTTGTTATTCCTAAAGGTAAATGAAGGGAACTTTCCTACTATATTTTGTGTTTCTTCATCAATTGTCATGACATGCCAGTTATTAATGATAATCCTCTTTATATGATAAATATCGTTGGAATATGTGGTTAGAAATCTAACTTTTTCTCTTCTGTTTGTGTTGTTATTACTATAATTACATGCTATGGTTGTACTGTGGGTTGGTTTATGTATTGCTATATTTCCGTTGGTATTTGTATTTTCTAGTATATCTGTTCTGATTTGTCTTACAACAGCTTTGTTATATCCTCTTTCGAGGAAAATGTCTTCCATTTTATCTGCTTCTTCCACTAGATCAGTGTCATTTTTACAAAGTTTGGATATTCTATTGAACTGACTCTTTACAATACCATTGAAAATATGTCGTGGATGCATACTATCGAATCGAAGTATTGTGTTTTTCCAACACGACTTTCTGTGTAACTTTGATATAAGTTTACCTTTTTCAAGAAACAAAGTTACATCAAGAAAGTTCACTGATTCGTGTGATGTCTCAGTGGTAAATTTCAAAAAACTGGTGGTAGTTGCTAACTGTTGCATAAATTCATTGAATTCGTCCGCAGTTCCATCCCAGACCACTAGGATATCATCAACGAATCGTTTATAGACTATAACTTTGGAAAAATGCTGATGTGTGAACACAAACTCTTGTTTCCACTTGTAAACAACCAAATTGGCGTATGTATTAGCGCAAGGCGTCCCCATTGCTACCCCTGCTTTTTGTATGTATAAACATTCGCCATAAGAAAATACATTATTATTAAGGACAATGTCTAATAATTGACATACTAAAATCTGTTTATTACTATCGAATGAAGGGTGTGTAGAAATAAGTTCCCTTATAGCTTCTATACCTTGGTCATTTGGAATACTGGTAAACAGACTTTGTACATCCATAGTAATTAGTAGATGTTGACCTTTCACCAAGGGTATCTCTAAAGACTCTAGATAATCAAGTAGTTGATATGTGTCTTTCAGAACACTGTTGATGTTATTAACTACAGGTCTCAATGTGTCCTCCAAAAAAACTGAAATATTTTCAGTTATCCATCTTTCCCCAGAGACTATTGGTCTCATTGGAGGTGGTAACAGACCTTTGTGCATTTTTGGAAGGCCTTTGATGATAGGTGTTTGTGGATGTTCTAT
Source organism: Protopterus annectens (assembly GCF_019279795.1). Lineage (NCBI taxonomy): Eukaryota > Metazoa > Chordata > Ceratodontiformes > Protopteridae > Protopterus > Protopterus annectens. The sequence continues at coordinate 341,664,784 of NC_056733.1, read as the reverse complement.
CAGAAGAAAATCATATAATTCCTTTGAGACCTGACGACACATTAACATATCGTAAAGTACATCATTAATGCCATTGATAATTTTTGTTAGCTTCATTTCGCTAATTGTACCATAAGTTTCTGTGTCATTTAACATCTCAGTCATATATTTTACATAATCTTGACTGTCTAATAACACAAGCCCCCCTCCCTTATCTGCTGGTCTAATGCATAATGAATGATCATTAATAAACTTAGTTAATGTTAACTTCTCCTGCTTAGATAGATTAAAGTACATACATTTTCTCTTGTTACTGTAAAAATAGAGATAAAGATCTCTTTCGCACATCTTAACAAAACAGTCTACATGCCCAGGAAACGGTGGAGTAAAACTGCTTTTACACTTGTGTCTTGAAATTTCTGGAGTAGAACAAGCAGTTCCATTAACTTTACTGTTAAAAAATAGCTTGAGAGTTACAGCTCTTGCAAATAAGCGTAAATCTATCATTGTTTGTGATAAATCACTCCCTTGAGAGGGAATGAATGATAGACCTTTATTTAATAATGTAATGTCATTTTCATTAAGTACAAACCTTGATAGATTAAAGAAAATGTTCTCTACGGCCTCTGTCGCCTTCTCTGATGGTCCACGTTCTCTCCTGAGTATTTTCGTTTTCTCCTTCCCCAGCTGTGAGAACGATCGCGTGGGAAAGTGTTCTTCTTTATAGGGAAGGGTAAAAAAGCTGAAGAGCCAATTGATCTTTCCGGAGCATAATGTTTCGGTTTAGCTCCAAGATTATGGTGTGTGTCCACTAAACGGTTAGCCTCCTGGTTGGGAAGAGGCGTTGATGTCGCTGAAATGGTAGCAGGTAGCTCCGGTGGTGTAATGAAGGCTTCCTCTGTCGGTTCTTCACGTCGTCGATGTGAGGGGACTGAAGGAAGTGGAGAGCCAATAGGAACGCCTGGAGTCACTGTGTTATCTAAAGGCGCCAAGTTTGTATGTGCATTGTCAGTGCGCAAGTGAGGTTCAGTTCTCTTATTCCAAACAAAAACAGTCCCAGAACTAAAATCAGAGAAATCTCGCTGTAGTTTTTTGTGTTTTATTTGTTGTAGTCTAGAGGCATATGCACTGACTTGGGTGTACGTATTTTCTAACCTCTTGTTACATGATTCATTTGCAAAATTATCCTTAAGTTCTTTATTGAGCTTATTCACTTGTGCTAGTAGTTCATTTTCAATTGGAGCAAAATAATCGATAAGTAGCTGCATATACTGAAAGCTGGTATTTAAATTTATTTCCTGCCATTTTTTGAGAAGCGCAGGATGTGTGTCCCCATACGAAGGCATGCAGAGGACACGTAAGCCTTTGGGGACGAGTTTAAAATGTAAACACGCCTCCATATGCTTTCTCTGCCATGTTAGACGTTGCAGCTTATACAAGTCATTTTCCAGTTCTTTTAGTTTTATTTTGAAACATTCATTGTTATCTAAGTTGTCATTGTTTGGTGCCATAGTGCAAGCACTAAAATCCAAAGCCAATAAAGGGTTAGTGGTATACCTAGTGATGGAAGTCCATTGCTGTTCGCTTAGTGTCACCCTCGGTTCAGGATTGTAGTCAAGCTCAACATCTTGGTTCGCCATAACGTGTGGAGAAGCAGCCCCAAAGCAGAACGATAAATATAAAATAAAAAGAAGATGCTCCAACTGAAGAATCCAGGTATACGAAAACGAGTATAACTATTGAACAGGAAACAAACCTGGAATTCACCACGATAAGGCTAAATTTTCCATAAAAACAGCTTTATTAGGTAAGCGCTTTCACGTATCAAAGGATACGCTTCCTCAGACCATAAATTACAACATTACTATGAATCCCTTTTATATAAAACCATTTCAGTAAAACAATCAACTAATTAGACAATAAATCAATTAACCAAAACTGAATTCCTTAAAGTGGAAACGTCATGAAAATATTCATTCCTGAGCAAGCAGGAAAATTCAGATATAAACTTTGAGCAATTATATGAATAGATGAGTATAAGTATAGAATAAATGTCAGTTGAATGTGAAATAATAAAATTCTTAAAAACTATATTCTATCATTCCTATACATATATTTGAATCAATAAGTAATCAACATAATCAATCGTTTCCGTTCGGATTTATATGTGAGAGCTATGTATACAATACTGTCAGATAGTTCTGCATTTAAAGAAATCTCGAATGCAGATGTTAAAAAACTTATTAGTGCAATGAATATACACATATTTGATTTATAAGCAATGAATGATATCAGTGAGGAATTATTTCAGTTCTTCACTGTTCCATGTCCTGTGCTACCCATACTATATGGCCTTCCCAAGATCGACAAATCTACCATCCAACCTCCCATGAGACCGATTGTTTCGGGTAGAGGTTGGTCAACTGAACCTATCTCCCTATATCTCCAACACACATTAGCTTATTATCTTAAATATGTGAAGAGTTATATCAAGGACAGTGGTGACTTCTTACAGCAACTGTATGAGATTTTTTTCTGTTAGAGATAATAAACCATTATTGCTTGTCACATTAGACATAAGATCATTGTTTACAGTCATTCCAATGGAATGTGGTATTGATTCTATTCTTGAACGATTGTATACACATTCACCACTTCCTGGGAGGGAGATAGAAACTATTTGTGAACTTTTGGACCTGGTCATAAGGAACAATGTATTTGTGTTTGATGGCAAATTTTACCATCAAGTCTCTGGTGTTGTGATGGGTACTCCAATTGCAAATACATATACGAACCTTGTATTGAATAGATGGGAGATAGAACATATATATAATGCCCCCAATGAATATAGCTCTAAGGTGGCTTTTTACAAAAGATTTGTGGATGATGTTTTTCTTGTGTGGGAAGGTGATAGTCAAGAATTACAACAATATGTGAATTATCTAAATAATAGCACTGAATTCTTGCATTTTACTGTGAATAGTTCTTCTGACCGTATACAATTCTTGGATATTGATATGGAAGTACAGAATTATAGTATTCGGACTTCTGTTTATAGGAAAGCTGTACATACAAATAAATACCTCCTCTATACTAGTATGCACTTTCCCATTGTTTTCAAGGGAATAGTTAAGAGCTAATATAGATGAGTTTGCAAACTTAATACTGACATATTAAAATGTACACAACAAGTGGATGCTGTTATTGATGAATTTACTGAAAGGGGATATGATAGGAAATTTCTGGTTGTTTTGAAAAAAGAAGTTCTTGAGAACAAGGATGTTAGATACCCCCCTTACTTTAGTGAACGATGCACTAATAATCAAATGCAACCTGATTTGGATCCTGCAAATATATTACACTATCTTACTACAATTAGTAGGAGTAGTGATGGCGTCAGGGTTATAATTAACAACAATTGGTGTATTCTGAGAAGTTGTACTGAATTACAGGGTCTTATTCCTGAAAAAGCTAGATTTGCCTATCAGAACTGTGAGAGCTTAAAACAATAACTTTGTTATAAAGATCTAAAGTATACGAATATGAACCAGCTTATAACAAAGAAGGGAACTATCACCTAACAATGATGTCATATTTATACATCCCAGCAGTGGCAAAATTTATTATATTAAATGTTTTGCAACATGTAATACTTGTTATATTGTCTATCTTGCAAAATGTCAGACCTGTCCAGCCTTCTATGTAGGAAAATCTACTAGATGGCTTAGAGATAGGATTGTAGAACACAGGTCTGACATAAAAAGAAGTAATCTAACAAACTCACTAGCCAAACATATTAGTGAGATTGGTCCAACACATAGTTTTACCTTTAGAGTGCTGTGCTTCAGAAAACAATTAGGGGAAGTGATATTAATAATAAACTGGAGTTGAAAGAATATGAATGGATTACACTTTTACAAGCCGATGTTTTACTTGGTGTTAACAAAATGATTACGTTCAAACCAGTCCTAAAAGATAGGATGTTATGTTTAAGCTAGAACAGTTATTTTTGTTCTGCCTTTAATAAATTAGTTTTTAATTGTTCATTTATATGTTTAATTGGAAACTTCTTTTTATTGGCTGTGTTTTATTGAATGATTGCTATCTGATTGGTATTTAAGTAACTCAATGAGTTTGCTTTTTATCTTGCACTGAAGAAGGGTTGTTGTACCTGAAAGCTTTGCTCTACCAATAAATGTTTTAGTTGTATCGGTTTGTTTTTTGCTGCTATTTCTATAGTTAGGTTAGACAGCTAAATATGTATAGGCAAATATATATTTATATATATATATATATATATATATATATATATATATATGTGTGTGTGTGTGTGTGTGTGTGTGTGTGTATATATATATATATATATATATATATATATATATATATATATATACACACACACACACATATATATATATATATATATATATATATATATATATATATATATATATATATATATATATATATATATATAAATGTATGCACATCGCATACTCACACATTATCTATCTGCTATAAGCAACAGGTGTTGAGACACAATTTTTGTATGGATTTAAATCATGACTAGATGTCAGTGTGCAAAGGTATGCCATTTTCAATTCCTGAGAAGATGCTTACAGTATTTATTAAGGGAGCACAATTAATTATGTTTATAATACTTTTTCCTTTTACAAACTTAATATAAATGTCAGTCTTCTGATCAATATTCTTAAAGTGTTATCAAAGTGTCACCAGACAGTTGAAAGTATTCCACAGTCAAGTTGTAATTTGTGGTAACTTTCTGGATTTCTTGGATTCGGGTGGACTGCATTTCTTTAATGTCTTTCATGTCTGGTTAGAATTCAGAAAAGTGACATGTAGATCTGCAGCAATAACAGAAAAGGAGTATTCTAGTGCAGGAATGAATCGAGCTTTTCCAAGTATAAGTCTTCTTTTCTTTGTTCAGGTTTTCCTACCTATTTTGTGATATGCCAGTCAGCTTTTGATTTGTTTAGACTTTGTGCATATGTCCTGTAACAGATACATAAGGATCTAGCCAGGCTTTGATGGTGTCAAAGGCTGTGTCATTAGGGCAGTTAAGGTCCAGTTTGCAAGTGCAATATTCGACCTACTGGGTCAGAAATAACATGGATTCAGTCTTAAAGTTTAAACTGAAATTCAGCTAACTGACAATGTTGACAATACCTGTCAGGTTTGAGGTTAAGGTATGAGTGATGAAAGCAGCTGGGTTGTAATCTACCAGGCAGGCAAAGTGAGAATGCGCTGATAAGCAAACCATAAAGGTCCTAACACTGACTGCTGTGGGACAATGCAGGTGAAATGAATCCATTTTTGACCCATTTTGACATTAAATGTTGTGTTATGTAGAGAGCGAATGAACACATTTCTTTATCAACTGGCTGGGCATAGCCTTTGCTGGAAACCTTGAAAAAAAGACAGAGGTATAAGTGGCCTGTAAGATTTTCTTTTTTTTTTTTTTTTTTTTTTTTTAGAATGGCCTAGGTCTAGGTCAAGCCCTGCCAGAGTTCTGGAAATAACTTGAAAAGAAGGAGGTGCTAATAATGTTTAAGAGGAAAGCCATAAACTGTTGATGAAAGACAGAGTCAAAGGCATTATTCAATTAAACAAATACAATCCTAATCAATTGCCTCTCTTCCATGTGCATAAAAATAACATGAGGGAACATGATGTGGTAGAATTCTGTGTTCTTTTCCAAATCCATGTTAATTTGCAAACAGAAGTACATGCTGAAAAAGTAGCTTTTATGATACAACCAGCACTGAAGAATAAAGGAATAAAGAGTGATTCTTAAGGTTATTAAGGATGTCCCATTTTTGACTTGTACTAAGAATCACAGTGGGTATTGAGGTCCCCATAAGATTATTTTGCTTTTATCTAGAAATGTGGGATTATAGCCATAGCCTTAAAAATGTTTACAATACCAGAGGAACTAGAAGAGTAGAAAGTGGATACTACACCAACCTTGTTACTACTTTAAGGTGTCCTCCTACCTGGTGACTGCAAAGTGGCATGTTTAGGTCACTGTTTTAATTTTTAGAAGACAAAAAGCAATCAGAATAGCTCTTCTTGGAGCAAAGAGCCCAAACACATGGTCTTGGCAACAAAGACCCTCTAGCTAGAACATGAGTTAGGATGACAACCTATTGAATGCAAATCCCTACAATAAAATGCTAGTTAGAGCCTTTAGTGAAGTGTAACAAGTCTTAGCTTATTGCAAAATGGTTAGTTGGGTTGCTCTCCAAAGATGAACCCATTCCAGCAGGACATGTATAGTCCCTTATATAAGACATCTTTTCTAGAGCTGAAATTACCCAGAGTGCTTATCCATCTTTTGCAATCAACTAAGGCTTGTTACACTTTACTAAAGGCTTAAACAAACATTTTATTTTGGGGATTTGCATGCAACAGACCATGACTTTAATTCAAATTTTAGATAGAGGATTTCCATTTCCGAGATCATATGCCCAGGCTCCTTACTCCAAGAAGAGCTATTCTGTCTGGATTTTTTTGTTTGTTTGTTTGTTTCTCCTCAGCCCCAACTACCTAAGCAAGGGGTGAGATTGAATCAGTAGGACCATATACTGTCATTGTGTTATCCCTCTTTAATTGTTAGAAGATATGGACATTGACTTTGATAGGAATTACACATGCAGACGGTGGTAGAAAAAGTGTCAGATATATGCACTGCTCCTGGCTAAAATTTAATGAATAAAATAGATCGATAACCATGAACTCAAGATAGCAAAGATATTAGATCTATAATTCTGCAACCTCTACCAGACTTAGAAAGGATGGAGAAGAAAGGTACTTTCATACTCATATGTTACTCCAGTCCAGCTAACCAGTCTATCTTGAGGAATATGCAAATATTGTCCTAAAAATTCCACCAAAGAATCAAGTTTGCTCTGAGTCTTTCAGTCTGACTCATTGCTGCAGTACATAACCTGTCTTCTTGGAGTAGAGGTGCAGAGCCCAAACAATGACCCAAGCGATCCAGCTTTAGTTAGTTGCATGGGTACTGGCGGAATAAATCAGGAAGGAATGAGAATGAGTGTCTAATCTTGGCTTTCCCATTCCAGGGGATTTGTAACATGTCCCACAATGAGAGGACTGCCTGCAGAAGACCTCAACACATGTACTTCATGTGAAAGGCATGTCCAGCCAATGAGTACATCAGATTCTGAATGAGCATAGAAGATGTACAGAAGCTTTCACTTGCACCGGGCTTGGCCTAGTGGGCATTACATTATGCCTGATAGACAACAAAGTAGGATTGAGGATGATAAGAAAATTGACGACCCCCGTAATAAACGTAACACTTGGCCCTGTCCTCCTTTACTTGGTGTCCACAGATGTCAGGAGGAAAAGGAAACATGGGACCGAAAGATGTGGAGAGTTGATGCTCATGGATGAGGAGGGGCCAAAACAAATATGCAAAAAATGTGACAGTACCCTAGAATGCTTAATGGTGGTACCTAACAAATACAGGACAATGAAGCTAACCATTCAATCACTTTAGCATGCATTGCTCTTTGTGAGCCTGCTTTGTTATTGAACCAAAGTTTAGAACTAGGTCAAGGTGCAGATTTCAAAGCCGATCATGTTCCATGGTAAGAGCCCACTCAAAGTTCTGGCATTATTATGCAGGAATCCATCCTACTTTTCAGAAGCACAGCATAAGCATCTAGCAATTATATGCATGTCAACAATATGGGTGGTATGATGCTGCATTCATCTCCTGACATCATGAAATAATTGCATATCAACTCAGTCCAAGCTGTTAATGCATAGGTGAATTAGCTGGCCAAAACTGAACAAGGTAACCCTAAATAAGTCTAGGGAAAGCGATATATCAGACCATGAACTGTATTTAATCAGATTCAAATGTGATAAGTTAGTTTGTTTGATTATTAGTTGCTTTTAATGAGCTTTTTTTGTTGACACATTTTTTTCTGCTATCTGTTGGTCTTTTAATGATAACTTGTTGCTTTATTAACTTTCTTGTCAGCTTATACTAAGGCACAATTCTGTTAGAAAGGCATAATTAGATGCTTTAAAAAGTATAGTTATACAATTAAAAATACAGTAAAAAAGAAAAATGAGGGATCCAGTGCTCAAGCAGAATGAAAGAAAAATGATAGGCGACAAGAAAAATGGGAGAATGACAAGCAGTGTGCTCAGCATGTTGGGCTTTTTTGTGTTTGTGAACTTTGTGGTGGAACTGCAGAAGAATGTGCAATTTGGAACTTTACGGGAGAAGATAAAAGTGAAAGATGCTAATTAACTGGTTAGAAAAGTGAAAAAGTGCAGAGTGGGTATGGAGAGGAGACAACATGATGTCAAAAGACACTATGGGGTGGCAAAGAGAGTAAAGTGAAAGAAGAAAGTATCAGATGCAACCATTATAGTCAGGACAAGAAGAAGAAACATGATCTTGGTCAGGCCCTAGTCTGGGTAGAAAGGTAGTGAATTCTTCACTGTAATGAAGGGGGCAAGTAAAGATTGTCAGTATGACAGAAGTATGGGCCAATAAAAAGACAGGGGAGGGGGCATAGAGATGGCTGAGTATAGCTTGTTCATGAGGGACACAGAATTGAGGGATGGAGATGGAGTAATGATCCATATAAATAAGGCATCAAATATGAGGGCAAAAAAAACAACCCCATGAAGGTAAAAAGAGAGCCAGGCAGTCAAAACCTACAGTAAGCAATTTGGCTATCCAAGTAGAGGAAAGGAGGAATATTGTGGATTTATGCATTGAGTCAGCCCTTAGACTAGGGCAACCACTTACTCATTTGTTTCCAGACAATCCAGAAATCAGTATGATTGTCTGGTAGTATGCCAATTCATGTACAAACTCTGGTTTTCTGCCTGGTAGCACAAACCAAATGCCATAGTATGTAAAAATGCAACCTTGGACTGATTTATTTTACAAAACACCACTTCAATACAATTCAATCAATTTAGCCAAGTATAAGAATGACCAAAAACAAAAGACAAGGAAAAGGAAATTCACCACCTCAGTTATGTCACAAAATGGGCATGAGGTTAGTGGAATAGGCTGGAAAGGGGTGGGGAGAGGCAGGGGCTATGGGCAATGTAAAGATTGTACCTTTGGTCCAGTTTTTACTAATGTGAAATGTGACACCCCCACCCTGGACAAATCAAGGAATGAGGATGAGAGTAGAAGACAGAATAAAGAAATGTGGTAACAATGAGTGCATCACTGGCATAGAAGATTTGAGTCTGACAAGAACAGACTGAAAATGTTTAGATATGTGTCTATCCAAGGCAGAGGGGGTCGTGGATATCCAAGTGGGGGGCACAATTAGCCATCAATGATCATGATCTTGCCATTGTTTGTTTTGGAGTTGGAATGCAAGACAGGAACAAAAAAGATAAAGGCAATGCTGTGGGACTTTAAAGGGGTGCATTCTGATGACACTGGGAGGGTCAAAGGTAAGTTAGGGAGCTGGGAACAAACTGAAGGAATAAAAAAAAGCCATCATTGCTTATAGCATAGCAGAAACAGCTAATTTATAAAAGGTACATCTGAGAAATTGCCAGCGTTCATAATGAAGTTATCTGTGATGTCTTATATAGAACCTAAAAAGTGTCTTTTGATTTTTTTTTTAAGTAAGAGGGTTATAGAGCTTTGGAGAAATGTAACTGTGATAAAATTGACTAAAATACCTCAATCATTTTGCTGAATTTGCTTTCCTTTGTAATAAGTAGTCATTTTACTTCCCCTTGCTTTTCTTCTGCAGCATGACAACCACAAGAGAGATCACCCCTCCAACCTGCATGGGAATCAACGTGATAAGAACTGTTTTAAGAAGCACAGCATCAACCCTTATGCATTAATAGAACTAGGTGATCAGAAGTTTGTTACATCTGTTGGCTCCGTCATCTCTGAATCCAGAGTGGCATGAGGAATGTTTTGTCAGCCTGCCATCGAAATGGGAATGGAAGTTGTTAAAATTTACCATCGCTGTTAATCACCGCACTTCAAAAGGCAAAGACAAATTCATTGGGGAAGCTTCAGATTATATTTTGCGATTCTACAGAGGTGAAAGTAGAAAACATGAATAGTAAGTATATATGTATTTAATCAAATTAGCATAATGTATGCAAGGGAAGTTATAGTTCATATTGCTTAGGGTATTTCTTTTCTAAATTAACTAACAATATACATACAGAACATATTACATCTGGAGGTCATAGATACAAATGTTAATGGGACAGTATAACTTGCCTTTTGGATCACATTCAGTGCCTTTTATCTTACATGGAGAGTGAGACTGCTGTTTTATATAAAATGTTTATGAGTTCAGAATAAAAGCATATAATTTTTAGTATATTTGTCAGTGCTGTAAAAACTCACATTCACATTCAAAGTCATTGTAAGCAAGAGTCTGTGAAATTGCTAGGGAAATCCAAATCCACACAAAAAGTAATCAAAGGCCAGGGATCGGACCCTAGAACGTGGACCTGAGAGACAGACAGAATTCATGGCACAACATCGTGTTGAATCTATACTGCTGACAGCTTAAGTCTGGAAAAAATTTGTCTTTCCAACACCTTATACAATGTTCTTTTGATGTCAGTCTTTCTAGAGTTAGCCTGTTTTACATCACTGTTCTCCACAGCCAGTCCAGGCATCTTCCCATTTCATTAAGCACACTTCTGGTGCAAACACTTTCACTGCTTGTTCTGCATTCCCAGATGTGAGCTACTGCCTTGACTAGTGAACTTCTGCTTCATTTTCCATCAGCCTGCTCTTCCCTCAATGCATACGTTTTTGTTTACCATACAGAGAAGACCCGTTCTGCAACCTCAAAAACAATCAACTGTTCCTTCAGGTAACAAATAACTTTAACCTTTTTTTAGAATGGAATGTGTGCCTTTTTCCACCTATACCACTGCCAGGAGGGCAAACAAAAAAGCTGAACTTCTACCCCAGTGTTTTACAGTTGGCAGCTAATTTGACTTGAAGGGCTTACAATGAAACTTTTTTTTTAATATACCCAGTTGTTTGATAATGCCTTGCAGTGCAGCAGATTTCAACACATCCTTGAGGTTTGATAATGATTCATAGATTAGTACTAGGCTAACTGCCCTTATGAGCTGCCATTTTAAGCCTAGCCAATTATCCCTTGTGAGACTCAAACCTTGCACCTTGTGTTTGTAAGGCAAACACTTTAACCATTAGGCCACCCTCCCAACATAAATATTGCAGTGAAACAATTTTTAATATGCCCCTGGAATTTAGTAATGGACTTGCAGTGACATAATTGTTAGCATACCCTTGCAATTTTATAACGGCCTTAAGAGTGAAGCAGTTTTTAATAAAACTCTGCAGTTTGGTGATGACCTTGCAGTGAAACAACATACCCCTATAATTAGCTAATGGCCTTACAGCAAAATATTTTTTTACTATACCCCTGCAGTTTAGCAACCTTTGTTGTAGATACATGGGGCGGGGACAGAGAGTGCAGGTCTCTAATTTTCTTAAAATAGCTGAGCGTCCCTTCTATGAGGGAGTGCCTTTTCCACAGTATGTCCCACATTATGTTTTATGCCAAGGCTTCAGACTTCTCACTTCTAATTAACTGTACTGAAATGTTCAGAATGCCCCATGTGCATACACATGCATTCCAGCTGCTATGCTCATTGTTATCTTCCCCAGTGTATGCCACCTTGCTCCAGTTCTGTGTGTAATGGCTACCCCTTTTTGCTCTGATTAACCCTCTCCACATACAGAGTATGTCAGGTTTATACCCTGTTTTTGCTTGTATTTTTCCTATTCCTTAGTTGGCTTCTTATATAAATTTTCAAGTCATCTGATTTGCATACATACAAATTCCAAATTATGCATTTATTTTATCTAACAGCTTATTCTAGTTTACCATTAATCATGAAATATGCTTCTTGTCCACGGCTCTTTTCCTCTGTAGCTTAACATATATATATATATATATATATATATATATATATATATATATATATATATTTTTTTTTTTTTTTTTTTTTTTGCATAACAATTGACTTTTTTATATGATTATCCCTTCCCTATTGGATTTATGCCAGGTTTGTACACTTTTTTCTTTCTACTCTTTCCTATTAGGTTTCCTACCCTGCCCGACCATGATCAGCATCTACTTCCTTATGTCTGTTCTTATTTTCTCTCCTTCGTTTGCATCATCTCCAAACACACATAACTTAATTTTCTTTTCTAGCTTCATAACCCATGTTATATCCCACGGCCTTGTAACATCACCCCAGAGTTCTTTTGGTCACTTATACTCCCAAAACATATTTTCAGTCATATCAGGCACTTTTTATTTAGTGCTATTTATCCTTTTGTTGTCCAGGTGAGTCCCACTATGCTGATGGCCTCTTTTCAGCAGGGAGGTCTGAGGTGGCATTTATACTACTAGGGGGAGTTTGGCCAGGGCTTCTGGAAACCTCCCCTACTTGTCATTGTTGCGAGTGGGACCATTTTAGAGCAGCACTTCCTGTTTCTGTCCCAGGCACAGAAGCAGCCCTGAGAAACAGGTAAGCAAATGGGGAGAAAAGAAGATGATAGAGTGATGAAACAAATGGAGGTGAAAGTAAATATCAAGACAAGAGAATGTGTGCAGGATTCTTAGAAAATGTTTCAAAGAAATCTGTTGATGGAGATTAGTCAGCAAACCATGGATGCATAATTGCAACCCTCCAGTCGGGACGGTTGCAGGATGATTTACTTAAAGAAATGATGGTGCAGAGTGAGTCAGAAAATGAAGAAGATGCATCCTGATGGGACATTATGGAGAAAATTAAAAAAGGAGGATGCAGAGACAATCCTGAAGAATAGTGGTGAGATGGAAAAGAAAACATCTTCAGAGAAAGTGAAAGAAGGCAAAAGTAGAGAAGCAGAAAAGAAGGCAGAAGAAAATGAAAAATGGAAGTACGTAGCAAGGATTCAATGTAAAGAAGACAAAGAAATGGACAGGTATGGAATATGGGATACTTTAATAGCCCAAGTGGGTGTAAAATCACATGAGGTAATGGCATTCTTATTAAAAAGAGAGACATTTTGTGACATTATATTTGAGACAGTTTTTCAATAGAAAAAAATTGAACAATATGAAAAAAGAAAGACTGTAACCAATGGATTTTTTATAAGATAAAAGCATTTAACAGGAAAAAAAAAAGAAAACTAATGTACAATTTCAAAAGAAGTAAAAAGAGAGTCTTTGAAAGGGCATTTGAAAACTGCATATAAAGAAGTACTGGACATTGCAAACTTTTATGCCAAAATGGGTTTATGGACTGGCAGCTGGAATTGTAACATATACCAAGCATGATAAATATAGAGGGGAATAGGGGTGTTATAAAATACCGGGGACAACCCAAATGTCTTTTTTTTTTGTGGAAATGAAGGACATTTCATAAGTAACTATGACAAAAGAAAATGTTATATTTATGGAGAAATGGGATGTGATGCAAAAAATGTGAATTGAAATGGTATAAATGTAACAAACAAAAACAAAACAAAATTGGACACTTATGGGTGGATTGCAAAAATGGCAATAAGAGTAAGGAAAAAGAAAGAGAAGAAAATGAACAAAGAGAAGAAATTTCAGAAGTAGTAGAAACAGAAGAAAAATTAAACGAGAAAAAATAATAAAGAGGACATAGAAGAAGGTTCTGAAATAACTGATGAAGAAAACATAAATTAGGAGGTAGCAAAAGAAAAACATAATAATTCTATTAGTAAAAGGGTAAAGGACAGAAAAAGAAAATTTAACAGGATAAGTACAGAAGAAAAAAAGAAAGGAAATGGATGAAAAAGAATATATACAGCTAATGATAGGGAGCTGGAATAAAGGTTAAGGTATTTGGTCACAGACACAAGGTACTGTGCTTGATTCTCACCATTGGAAGGGAAGTTGGCTAGGCTTAAAATGGCCAATTAAGAAAGCTAGCCTAGTAATTAGCTATGAACCTATGAAACCATGAATCCAAGGAAAGGGAAAAATGAAAATTTTAGAGTGCTTTCTGTAAATGTGAATAGTATTAAGAATATAGTAAGAAGAATATGGATTTTGGAGTGATGTAACATGTGTGATGTAGATGCAACTGTATTAGGAGACACAAGATTTTTAACAAATGAATAAGATTACAAATACAGAAATTATGGGGAGGAAAGATAATCTGGAATTTGGAAAATGACAGGTTCTGTGGAATAGCTGTATTCTGTGAAGATACAGTAAAGATATTAGATGTAACTTTAGCAAAAATGGGAAGATTAACCACTATAGATTTAAAATGGAAAGAACAAGTATATTGGGTTATGACATTATATACTTATACTAATTGAAAGACAGGGAAAGCATATATCATCAGATTTTAGATTCTACAGTGATAAATATGAATATTATAATAACAGGAGAATTTGTGATTTAAGAGACAAATGTAAAAAGAAAGGAAATGATATATGAAAAATGTTAGAAGTTATAAGATGTGGTAAGTTAAAACTTTGGGATAAAAATTAATGGACTTACAAAAAGAGTACACATAGAACTGAACTAGATTATTTTATAGTATCAGATTATTTAGTTATAGAAGAGGGGGAAGTAGTTCAAAACAGGATTTTCTGATCATCTTGCAATATGGCTAGAGATAAAGGAAAACAAAGACTATATAAAATAGGCAAAAGAATAAAAAAGATACATGCGAAAGCATGTAATGAAGAAGGGAAGAGATTAGTTATACATTTATGGAAAGATCATATTACTATTAGAACATTTTATAAAAAAATGGTCTGAATGGTGGGTGATATTAGAGGAAAAAATTAAAAATGTTTTTTTACAGTGGCCATATGATGTGAGAAAATTAGAGAAAGAAAAATATGAAAGAACATATAATGATACATTGGAAGACTTAGAATATGACAATAGAAAATTCTTTGAAAAAAAAATATATACATATATATATATATATATATATATATATATATATATATATATATATATATATAAAAGAAATCAAGAAAAAATACAAGAATTGTTATATAAGCAAAACTATTTCTTACAAGGAAAAAGAGAAGACGTATCAAGTTACTTAAGCAGATTATTAAAGGAAGATGGTAGTGTAATTAGATAAATAAAAATGTAAAAGGAGAAATAGAAGGAACTCAGGAAAAATTATTAATAGTGTAGTAAAATATGTACAAGAAATGTTTAGAAAAAAAAGAAGGTAGTGAAAAAATGGAAGGAAAAAAGGTAACAGAAAAAAAGAATAAAGAAATGAAAAATGAAATTTCTTTAAATGAGCTAGACAAAGTATTAGGACAAGTAAATATGGATTTGGTTGCAGGACCAGATGTAATAGGGTATGAAATGTATAAAAATTTAAGGGATTGGCAAAAAATATATATTTTTAAAGGTTTTGAATGAAAGGTTAAATGGATGTTTTAAGTGTAAACAATTAGATAGTGGAATACTTAAATTCATATGGAAGAAAGAAGATAGAAGACAATTTAAAAACTAGAAATAGATAGCATTGAACAACAATGATTATAGATCTTTATGAAAATAATACAAAAGAGATTTGAAACTAAAATGGAAAATATTATGGAAGAACGTATATATAGTATAAAGAGGAAGGTTTGTCAAGAATTATTAATGATTAAAGTTAGAGAAATTGTGGATGATATTATGAATAGAAAAAAGAAGCAAAAATAATGATAGGAGACTTTAATAATGCATTTGACATGACTGGAAATAAAATGTTCTGGGTAATAATAAAAGAATATAATATAGGTAAGAAAGATCGGAAAGTATGTATGTCAGTGTATATTAATTTGTTTGTGTCTTTCGGCTTTTCCCGGTTAGGGGTAGCCACAGCGGAATTCCGGTCCGCTAATGATTGGTAGTGGATTTTTTACATACCGGGTTACCAGCCCTGACGCACAACCTTCAACGAAGGCACACCCCATTCATGTATGCCTCCACACAGAAGATGCTCTAGCTGAGAATTGAACGGGACTATGTCTTGCTATGAGGCGACAACGCTACCGCAGCACCACCACCGCAGTTAGTTATGTCAGTGTATGTTAATAATAAAGTAAAATACTTGTAAATGGCTGTCCAATGAGTTGTATGCTCTTTGCATTAGTTATGAGCATGATAGTATGTGAATTAAATTATAAAATAAAGCACACAGGGTATATAACACCTGAAGGATTAATAATTCCAGTTCTGTTGACATATGCAGATGGTATTATAATAATTGCAAAAAAACAAAATTTGGATAAAAGAAGTAATAATTTGCAAAAACGAGTGTCTGGAGGTGATAGGGATGGCTTTAAATAAAGAGAAAAGTAAAGGGTTAGGTGACAGAATAAAGATAAAGCGGTATATGTTTTACAATTAATTAAATTGCTGTGTTAGGTGTAAAATTTGGGAATAAAGATGTAAATAGAATTCAATGGGAAAAACAGAAGAAAGAGTGCAAACCTGTCTTTTCTGGGTAACATTAAAAATTATCACTCAGAAAAAAGGCTTGTTTGATAAATTCAGTACTATTAGGAAAAATAGCATGCTTAGCATGTGCATTTATGTTGCCAACAGTATTTGAAAAGGAATTATTGCAGATATTTTTTTTCATTTATATTGGGTTCTAGATTAAACCCCTTAAAAAGAGGAGTTTTGTATGTAGATAAAGAAGAAGGAGGTTAGGGGTTAATTAGCCCAGTGGTATATGCTGCTTCATTAAATATGTACAAACTGTTAAAGTGGATAAATGAAAAATATGAGAGATTAGTAGTAAAATTGTAAAAAAATATAAGTATGATAAATATTTGGGAATGGAAAAAAGAGTAAAAGAGAATAAAGAGTGTATAATGAAGAAAGAAAATGATGCCAAGAAAAATATTTTTGTGGAAAATAAAAACTGATGGCATAGAAAAAGATAGAAAAGTATGGTATAAGAATGTAATGATAAAAAATTACTATGTAAAACCATGGGAAAATCTATAAACTTAAAGCTATAAAAATAAGAAGTAAATGGTGTAATCAGAAATGTAAAATGTCAAGATTTTTTGTGGAGACTGGTAATAGATAAATTGCCAGCAAAAGGAAATATGACACTGTGGTGTCCCCACTATGGACCTGTAATCAAGGAGCCTGAATTCTCACCACTAACACTGGAATGGGATGTCCACTTGGAATAGAAATGAATACAATTAGTAATTCCAGATGCCGACCTCTCTGCATCAAGCACAATTTCCCTTAAGAGCACACAGGGCATACACTCAGCCCGGGGTCTGGGTGTCTCCATCTGTCACCCTCCAGGTCCCCAGTAAGACTGTCTACTGGCACAGCTGTGTTCAGCACCCTCTTTGTGAAACTTGTCCTTCTTGTCCCTGCTCCCTGTAGCTGATACAGATACTCTTTGAGATTTAATTTTTATACACACACATACACACACACACACACATCTGGGAAAGGCTGGCACAGATTACCTGGCCTACCAACTTTCCCCAGAGTATATGCTAGTTTCACTGCCATCAGTCAGATACTATAAGGTTTTTAAAATGGTATTCAGTTATACTACCACTATCCACTGCCCTATTTCTCCTTGCATGGCTGGCAGTACCTTCCATCATCACACCTCTCCCCCTTTGAAGACTCAAGCTAGTCTTTGAAACTGCCCCTTGAGAAACATTGCTTGAGGGGAATGAACCTATCTGGAAATACATTACAATATACCCTGTCTTTAGAGCCCATCTGTGTTGGCATTGCTAACCCCACTATGGTGATGCACTGTCATATCATATGCCTGCAACCCTAGGCTCCACCTTAGTAGCTTGGCATTTTGCTGGCTGGCTTGATGTAGCCATAGATCTCCCTCAGACTCCTCCTGCCTCCTACTGCAAATACGTAGCACCAGGACCTCCATGTCATGGTAAGGTTTCATCATGTGGTACAATTTGTGCCCCTGCTACCTGCCTAGCAGTTCTACCATGTAGTTAACATCACTGACCTTCATTACCACTTTGAAGGGTCACTCTCAAGCTGCCTACAGCTTATTGTGCCTGACAGGAATGAAAAACATAACCTACTGTCCCACAGCATACTCTCTGGCTCAAGCATTCCTGTCATATCAGACCTTTTTCTGCTGTTGGGCTCCTGCCAAGTTCTGCTAGGCCAAGCCCATAAGCTCCCTGATCCTTGTCCTGAGGTTTAGGACATATGCCACAACAGACTTCTTGTGGGACTCACACATCTTCCCACTCATCACAAATCAAATCTAAATGTCCCCTCACCCTATGGCCATACAGCAACTCAAAGGGTAAAAAACCTGTGGATTTCTGTGGTACCTCTCTGTAAGTGAACAGCAGATGGGGCAAATATTTTTCCCACTCTCTCTTAAACTGGTCTACAAATGCCTGTAGCATGGTCTTTAATGTAGAGTTTAACCTCTCCATAAGATCATTAGTCTGGGGATGGTAGGGGATGGTCTTTAGATGCTACACCCCATGGTGCTTCAACAGACAAGCCAGCAGGTCTGGCATGAAATTGGCAACAACTCTGTCAGTCAGTAGTTCTCGCTGGAAATCTACCCTGCTGAAAATCTCTAGCAAAGCATTTGCCACTTTCTCTGCCTTGATGAAGGACAGAGCCACCACCTCAGGGTATGTAGTAGCATGATCTACTACCACCAAGATATAATTCTTCCTTGTGGAGCTTGTGGTATGCCACACAATATCCATAGCAACTCTCTGAAATGGCTCCTCAATCACAGACAAAGGCATCAAAGGAACCTTGACCTTGTCTCCTGCCTTGTCTACTTTTCGGCACTGCTCAAAGCTCCTGCAGTACCCTGCTACAACCCTTGCAATCCCAGGCTAATAAAAGTTTTGCATAATATGTCTGTTGGTATGGTTTATGCCCATATGTCTTACAAAAGGACTGTCATGGGCTATGGCTAGAAGTGCCAGACAGTAGACTCTAGGCACTACCAACTGCTGTATTACCTCAATCCCTAACCCTCCCTCAGGGGTCCATTCTCTATACAGTAACCCTTCGTTCCAGTATACAGACTCCCCTTTTCCTTGAGAATCAGGTGCCTCCCTAGCAACATCCCTCAAGCCTTCTAGTGTAGGGTCTAAGAGCTGAACCTGTCTCAGCTCTACTTTTATGACTCTTCCCAGCTCCCCTTCCACAGGAAGTCTGGTTTCCTTTGACAGCAGTGCCTCACTGTCAGCCTGGGTACTACCACTCACCTCTGTCCATGCAGTCGCTCTGTCCAAGGGGACCTCAGTACCTATCAACAGCTGTGCCTCACCTTCAGGCTCACTGCTACAGGGTAGCTTCCTCCCTGAAATAGCCACAACACTAGCCTTGGCTTCAGGTGTGGTGTCTGTCTGGGTCTCCCCCAGGCTATGAGACCTACATGTCTGTCTCCAAGCCTAACTGTCTGTAACTGTATACACACAAGGTGCTGCATTATCAACATTATTCCATATCAGAACATCTGCAGGGATATCCTCAAACACACCTGCTAGCTTGCTTCCTTTTCCACCCTCCCAGTCAAGGTGAACCCTGACCAAAGGCATTTGGAATGGGGTACCTCCTAAAGCATTGACTGGACTGGATTGCCCGAGCAAGTACTGCACCTTTTTAACCATTGCAGGCTTCACAATGGGTATGTCAGAGGCTGTGTCTCTCTTCACAGTGACCTGTTTTCCATCCACCAAGATTGGATATAAACTCTGGTGATAGTTTGGTACCCTTGTTGTCTCCAGACAATTTACCACTGGCTTACTGTTATTCCCACTTGCTGGCTCCTCCACCTTTTGTTCCCTACCTTGCTTCAGTGGACATCTATATGCTACATGGCTCCACTGGTTACATTTAAAACATTTAACCCTTGTCCCTGGCCATGCACCTGAACTAGTGGCTTCCCCTGTTACTGGCAGACTCTGTTGGAGTTGTTTAGGCTGCCCACCATGGGTTCCCTTATATCCATGTGCAGCACTGGGTATCCCCTTCTTGTGCAGTGATGCCCTGCTTGCTAGAATAGAGATCTCCTTTTTTCCCCAGCTCATCTGCAGAGTTACACTCCCAGTCTGCCAATCAGATTCTCATGCCCTCAGGGAAAGGGCTAAGGGCTTGTTCCCTCACCAAAAGGTCTGCAAGCCCTTCAAAAGTGATGACCTGACACCCACTCACCCACCTATGAAAATAAGTGCTTAACTCAGCAATATAATCACACGCATTTGCATATGCCTTGTGACTATGCTCCTTTTTTCTGTAAGCTTCAGGTGTTAACTTAAAACATTTTAGTAAACAACATTTGTTTTTTTTTCATAGTTTAAGCAATCAATATCAGACAATTTAGAAACAGCAGTTATAGCTTTACCATGGAGTAAGGGGGTCAGAAACTGTACCCAGAGCCCTTGGTCAACATTATACTCTTTACATACTCTTTCAAATATATGAATAAAACTATCAAAATTATCACCCTCTAAATTGTGAAAGAAATGTAATGACCTTTATGGCTTCTGGGGTTCATTTATTCCCTTTCCCATTACCTCCACGGCAGTGATGAAGAGCCAGCTTCTCCCTCTCATGTTAACACTGCTTCTCATTTTCTTCAGATTCCAAATGCATCAGTCTCTGTGCTGATTCTAATTCCATATCTTTGGCCTCCAGTTCAAGTCTCTTTAACTCCAGATGGATTTTTAAGTAATCTAAGGAAAAGGTGAACTGTCCTGTTTGTAAGGGCTGCAAATTCCCATCACCAGTCTGGTTATCCTCTTGGTTGCTGGTCTGAACTGCAACTAAAGATGAAATTATTTCCTCTTTACTCAGGTTTGCATACACCAGTCCTTTGGCTTCACACACCTTGGCCAAATGATTCTAGTTCACGTAGATCTTCAATGTTTTCTGCATCAAGTTAGTCCACATAATACATCAATTTTATGGAACAATTAACTAATGTATTACATGGTTAATTATTTAATTAACCATTTAACTAATTAACTAACTGTATAAAAAGACGTGTAGTTTGCATGCCCATGTTTGTTCTGAAGAAGTTGGGAGATTGCTCCCGACGAAAAGTGGATTTTATTGTTTTGAACACTTAAAAATAAACTTTTTCAAGGATTTTTATCTTGCGTTGTCAGTCAACTGCTGTGTTAGCCGACTTGCTGTGGTGCCAGGTTCCGTGTTTGGTGCAAGTAGTCTACAATTATTTAACCAAATGATTCTATGTCAGCTTGCCATAATCCTTGTTGACATTTTTGCCAGTTCTCCCTGACTAAGCTAAACTAACAAAAAATAAATAAAAACTGTTGTGATATGAAACTCTGAATGTTCACCTTATGGCTGCTTGAGAGTACACCTTTAGTGACAACTTCTTCCAGGCTACAGAAGTTCAATATCTACACCACTGCTCACCAATATGTGACATCACCACTCTGGACCAGTAATCAAGGAGACTTAGTCCTCACCACTGACACTGGGTTAGTAACCGAGTACATTTCTGAAAACTACAAAACAGAGCCATGACAGCTCCAAATAAAGGGTGTATAGTATGTGTAAAGCATGTCAATGGTAATATATATGGCCATTAGCATGGAAAACAGTTGGCAAAAAAAAAGATGTTATTTTTTTTTAGCCGATTTTGGCAGTTTAAGAGTAGGGCAGCAGTGCGCAAACGGGATCGGGCTGAAAATAAAAAAAACTGAAATAAGCATTGTATCCAAAATCACTGTCTTGTCATTATACTCAATGGCAGGCAGAAGAAAACATATCCAGTGAATAGTAGTTGATAAGGGGGAAGGCTCACTGTCGGACATGTAACTATGCATTAGCAGGCAATTCTATGTAAATGAGAGGAATGATACTGAATCCCAGATTTCCCTTCAATGGTAGCCAGCACCCAACAGTGTAAGTGCTGGAATACCATGATGCAAGCATAAGAGTTAGCTGACATCATGGAGGGAGGGTGTCAGACATACTGTAAGCTTATTGGAGCCCTGTGGCTTGGGTTTGTCCTTAGCTTAGCAGAGCTAAGCAAGAGGGTGTGTCTGAGACTGCCTAGCACTCTTTACATTGCCTAAATAGGTGTGCGAGCTGCGCACCATATTTTAAAGGAAAAAAAAAAGTAAACCAGGAAATAGCAGCTCCGTGCACATCTGAGCACTGTGTTTGTGCGGCGCACCCCTGGACTTAAACAGAAAAGCAATGGGAAGGGAAAACTGCAGTAGGAAGGTAATCTAGGAGAGCTAGCATAGCTGGCAGGTGAAATGTATCAGAATCAGCCAATTACACAGGCAGGAGCCCAGCCCAGCACATCACTATAAACTAGGCAAACACTTTTCCTTCTTGTTTTTCCCACAAACTCTACACCACCGGTGTATACAAGCAGGGAAATTTTAACAAAAAAAATCAACAAAATGATAGGGGCTGCAGCAGCTATCATACATCAACATGTGGAAGAGGCTGAGAGTGGTGAGGATGAGAATGCTGTCCACCAACCCACAGTGAGTGGAAGAAGAAGAGTGTACAGACCCAGGGTAACCTACCAGGGGCTAAATGAGCTGGAGATAGTGGAGTGCTATAGGGTGGACAGGGACCTCCTACAGCAAATTGTTGAGCTGTGCCAGCCACACATCACACACAGAACTAACAGAGGGGAAACCATCCCAGTGGATACCAAGGTATGTGTAGGCTTAAGAATACTAGCCACAGGTACCTTCCAAAGGCCAACCGGGGATATCATGGGGATCTCACAGGAATCAGCATCCAGGGTACTCCACCAGTTTCTGGATGCCATGTCAGCCCATGCCGGTGAGCACATATATTTCTCCAACTCCTGTGAGGCGTTGGCCAGCAATATGCGTCTCTTCCACCAAATAGCAGAATACCCTGAGGTAGTGGGTGCTATAGACTGCATGCACATATGCATCAAAGCACCACCTGGTGAGCAGGGTAGGGTCTACATCAACCGCAAGGGCTTCCCCTCCATCAACTGCCAGGTCATGTGCGATGCCCAGGGCATAATAATGAATGTGTGTGCTGGCTGCCCTGGAAGCTATCACAACTCCTACATCTGATGCAGCTGTAACAGAGAATTGCCAATGGGGACACCCCTTATGGTCACCTAGTGGGGGATGCTGGTTATGCACTGGAGCCATGGCTGATGACACCCATCAGAAATGCACATACACCTTAACAAGAACTCCATAATGAGGCACATGCACAGACCAGAATCATAATAGAGCGTGTATTTGGGATGTTCAAGTCATGGTTCCAGTGGCTGGACACATCCAGTGGAACCTTGCAGTACTCACCAGCTACATGTACCCAAAATGTCATCGTATGTGCCATGCTACACAATATGATCCTGCAGAAACAGCTGTAGCAGGAACAGCATGGGGCAGGGCCACACAGCCTCCCACCATTGCCAAGGCCTGCACAGGCACAGAGTGACTCAGAGGAGAAACAACCTGATCCTGCCCCAGTAGGCAGAAGGAGGTTTGCCCAGTATGCCCAGGCCTTGGCAAAGAGGCAACGCATAGCACATACACTGACACGGTAGGGGCCCAGGGAATGACATCTCTCTCTGACTCACACATACAGTAAAAGGGATGCCAGACATGACACTACCTGTGCTTAACCATGTATAGGGAGTTTACTATGTGCATCTGATATAGTCAGCCCTCCAGCACCATCCTCAATACTGGCACAGCCACAAGGTAAGTCACTCTCTCGACCAATTGCCAAATGGAGTAGTATGTGTTGTTACTTGTATCTATGCTATGGATGTGAGCATGCAAGGGAATCGGGTGGTTAAAATGGGATGCCAGCAGATAGTAGACACCTATAGTAGCAGCATGAGATCTGTAACAAATACTGGTGTCACCATAGTAGACAGTACTAGACAAGGTGACAAAACTCACTGCAGGAAATGTGCTTGGCCGCATGTGTGTCTATAGGACACACACATGCCAGTCAGGGAGGCTCACATACCCAACAACAGTCTCAGCCAGCAGGACAGGTGTAGACAAACACAAAAAAGGCTGTGCTAAGGCCTCTGATTGACGGCTACAAGGAACACCCCCCCAAACCTACACAGACAGACTACAACAGGTCAGGCAATGGGATGTTAGTTTTGAAGGGTAAGAAGTCAGAAATTGAAATGTAGGTCAATCATACCTAAGACCTGTAGTACACTGATATGCCTCTAGTCAGCATGATAGGTTAGACTACAGAATGAAATGGAGTACTTTTAATACCAGTACAGTCATAGCAAATGTGTATAAGTATCAGGTGTGCCCCCCCAATCCTATGTAGAAATGTAGTAACAGTCAGGTGTGCCCCCCCCCAATGCTATGTAGAAATGCAGTAACAGTCAGGTGTGCCCCCCCAATCCTATGTAGAACTGTAGTAACAGTCAGGTGTGCCCCTCAATGCTATGTAGAAATGTAGTAACAGTCAGTTGTGCCCCCCCATCCTATGTAGAAATGTAGTAACATGTATGTGTAGGTATAATAACAGTGGAGCACAGATTACCTGAGCTGGACAAGGTAGAAGGATAGATTGTAGCATGTGTACAATATGCAGGTCTGTGTGTGTTAGGTTGGTGTGTGTAGTATATTGTGTGAGAGTGGTCAGTATGTATGCATGGTGAGGTTTGTCCTGGTGGCCATTGCCCAGTACTGCTGATGACAGGGCCAAGTTCTCACAACTGCAGTGCCAAACACAATGCTTCCCGGCAAAACACATTCCAGCACTAAGCCATACTAAATGTTTGGAAGTAATATGAGTCACCATCTGAAAGATGGGCATGGCATGAATGTCAGCCCAGATATACAAGCAGTACACAGGGGGAAGTACTCCAGACAGACAGTGTATAATATGTAACTGTCAAATGGACACACCCTCTGAATTTTACATACAGGTTTGCACAAATTATTTGGGCTTCCCAATGTCGTCTGGCCAAACACTGGCAGACTACAAAGGTCATAGGAATGAAGTATTGAGAAACAGCTGATATCCCTGCACAAGCCAGCATAGGTGGAATGCCCCATGCATACCTGTGAGTCAAATGCAAGTAGTATCCATAGCACACATGCACACAGCTCACCCCACAACCACCCACAGGTACCTCTCCGGTCTTATCCCTGCTGTTGGGAATGAGTACATGACTCCCACCTGTGTATGGCAATAGCGAAAGAATGCAGTATGCAGAGCAGGTTTCCCATGCAGGTGTGTCTCTAGCTGTAAGCAGCACCCTGCCAGCATCCACACCACTGGATCAATGCTGACAGAAAGTATTGGCATGAACAACTTGCACACCTACCCTATCACCCCAGGGGAGTATAGTGTATTGCAGTCTGGGACTGTAGGAGTGACAGAATTCAACAGCCTGCTACAGCTGGCCAGCATCATTACCAAATTGCCTACAGCCCTCTACCAAAGGCCTGTGTCTCACCCGTACTGCCAGTGTATGTTATGTCATGGACTCCCAAATAGCAACATAACACAGTCCACAGAACCCAAATGCAAGGCCATGTGGACAAATCACAGTAACATGTCCACAATGTCCTACTGCATGAACTATGGACCAACACCAAATTACTGCTGGGATGAGGTGATAACTATAGGGAACATATCAGATAATGTTTGCATAATGTATGGAAGTGGATAGAATAATAGAGGGGGGTTGGAGCATGGGCGGCATGGAGTGTGTGAAGTCCGAAACTCAGCCATGTGCACAAACTATCCCTGGCTGCAAACACAAGAACGGGTGGCTACAAACCTGATCATAAACCACATGTTGAAGGGGTAATGTCCAGAATTATGACCCCATGCCTCTGGGTAACCTGTGTGACTCTGTACAGCTGTGAGGTATGGCCACAGCAGGATATGGCCATACTGTCACGTCGATAGATGTACAAGCATGGGATCCTCTGCTACCACTGTACCAAGGTGCTGAACCATTTACACAGACCCAGCAGCAAGTGTCTGCAGCTTCCCCTCCAGAATGGCATGATTGTGCAAGAATATGTAGGCTGCTGACCACAATACTGGACAAAGCTGCATTCACCCTGTGTTCTCCAGGACATCCCTGCAAGCAAATATGTATACCTGACAGTATTTGATGACATAAAACATCACAGTGTATGACAGTACATATGTCTGAATATCTCTTCTAACACCAGGACCATGCAGAAGAAGCAGCATAGACAAAATTACCTACAGTAACCCACTATCCTTTACCCATTTTGACCCCATATTGTCAACCGATCTATAGATATCCTGCAGAAACAGTTTGCTAGCTGTAGGTATATAACACAAAAGCCTGCACTGGAGTACAATCTACCTGGAATGGATTCACACATTCAATACAAAAGGTCATACTGGGCATGCTCCCACACTTAGAGAAATGAAGGCCATGTCAGACAACAAAATACTGAAAGGTCATACTGGGCATGCTCACAGACTTGCAGAAATAAAGCCCATGTCTGGCAACAACAGTGGACCATACATATCTGACAGTCACGGATGTTGCTGCATACATTCCTCAGTACACACCAGTCATGCTTTGCACACACATTGGATAGGAATACACACATATATCCAAGGACAACACACTATAATAGACCAAATTTACACATACATAGATGTGTGGAAGAGAGGGACAGTGACAAAGAGCCTCCCATCATTAGGCCTGTCCCACCCAGCACACATCCATTTGGCTAAAACCACATGATGTCCAAATGTCAGTCACCGTAGACATTTGCCTCTGGTATCCCTCAGCACTATAGTGTCTGTGGTGCTTCTGCTAACTGTGTAACATGACTGTACAAGTCAGTAGTCATCTAGCAGTTGTATACATGTACCTGTGGAATATAAACCTGCGTGTGCCTGAGTGTTGTGTATCTGCCTCTAGATTAATGGGTTATGGCCCATGCACACACACTGCACTCCCCAGTGACCTACTATGGCAAGCCTGCTGATGTCTTCACCTTGAAGTACACGTTTGGGGAAGTCATAGCCCAGTAATCTCTGTGGCGCATCCTATAACTGCATAGTGATGTACTAGTTAGGTAGGAGTTCTAATCCCAGATGTGGCAACTGTGTGTGTGTTTGTCTGTGTAGGGAGCAATGCTTTTGAGGCCATTCACAGTCACTACAGCCTCCATTGCCCTTCTTTGCCAAGTCTGCTGATGTCATTCACTTTGAAATACACCTTTGGGGAAGAAATAGCCCAGTAATCTCTGTGGGGCGTTCTATAACTGCATAATGCTGTGGTGTGCTATAAACTAGTTAGCTGGAAGTTCTATTCCCAGATATGGCAAGTGCGGATGTGTGTTTGTCTGTGTAGGGAGCAAAGCTTATGAGGTCATTCACAGTCACTACAACCTCCATTGCCCTGCTTTGCCAAGCCTGCTGATGTCATTCACTTTGAAATTTAGCTTTGGGGAAGGACTAGCCCAGTAATCTCCGTGGCACATCCTACAACTGTGTAATACTGTAGTGTGATAAACTAGTTAGGTAGGAGTTCTATTCCCAAACATGGCAAGTGTGGATGTTTGTGTGTTTGTTTGTCTGTGTATGGAGCAATGCTTTTGAGGCCATTCACGGTCACTACCACCTTCATTTCCCTTCTTTGGCATTTCTGCTAATGTCATTCACTTTGAAATACACCTTTGGTGAAGGGGTAGTCCCGTAACCTCCATGGCATGTCCGATAACTGCATAATGCTGTAGTGTGATGTACTAGTTAGGTAGGAGTTTCAATCCCAGACATGGCAACTGTGAGACTTTGTGTGTTTGTGTCATTCGTATCCTCTGTGGAGGTGGCTGTGAGTGTGTAACAACTGGACTCATTGTGGAGTGGGTTTTGCAAAATTCTTATATGGTAGGCCTATTATATGTCACAATGTCCACCTTACAAGGATAACAGATGTCAAATAGCAGGGAGGCCAGGGTTGAAAATCCATACCCCTACATGTGACATCAACGCCTGTGGTGCATGTGATACCTGCGTATTACTGTATTGTGGCAAACTAGCTAGTTAGAAAGTCTAATCCTAACCCTGCCAACTGTGATAATGTGTGTGAGTCCCTGAGAGAGTGTGGCTGTGTCAACATTGACACCTGTTCATGTGGATAGGCACATTTACTACACCTACCTTATCCCTCCTTTATCACTTTTTCAGATGTCACTCACCATCAGATATACCTTTGGACAGTTCCCCAACATGTAAGCTTTGTGGTGCATGCAATAACTGCATAGACATGTGATAGCAATACATAGGCAGGGGTTTGAAACCCCGTACTGGTAAGTGTGTGATACAAACTTTCTTAGGTTTTACTCTCCTACCCCCTCCCAGTCTTACTTTTTCTCTGTCTGTCTCTCTCACTCCCTCTCTGTTGGATGTGGAGAAGTACACCTGCTTTGCTTAGGCAGCAGCTTGTGTTTTGTAAGTGATGCTCATGATCAGCTGATGGCCTCTGCACTAATTGCAGTCCCCCACTAGCTGATTGCATGTGGAACAGCTGTAGTAACATTCCCATAGCCAATTGCATGGAAACATACTCCTATACCTAGGAACATCATGTGGGTGTTAGGCCTATTCATTCACTGTGAGCAGAACCTCATGTTGATGTTTGGCAAACAGCATCACAGATGGTATTGGGATATACCTCTAACAGCATACACTGTGGAGACAGGCCAACAAACAGGAGGGGGATGTTCCAGACATTACTACAGAATGTAAGTGTTGCTCTTCTGCATTTGGAGTAAGGTTGGTTTAACAGGGTTTGTGTGGATATGGCTGGTCTACATGATTTAATACCTGTCATGACAGTGTTATGTGTTTGAGGAAACTCCCACCTGTAGGGTTATCTGCAGACTGGGCAGTGTTTGGAGTCTTATGTTTCTTGTGTTACTCACAGATCACCTATCTTAAAACTGCAGAAGCATAGTCTGAGGATTGCAGTCAGTACATGGTGACAGCCATTATAGTTACTGACTTCATATCCCTCATAGGACATATGTCACAACAAACCCTGTTACAACAGTAAATGTATGAGGGTATCACAGCAACATGCCAATATTGGCTCAGTGTTTGTGGCTCCAGCCACAAGTCTGTCAATCTTTGTGCATATGTCATGCAGTAAGAGGTGCATATGTTCTGTACACCATTATTTATTGACATCATACCTGATAACAAGCCAGTCAGATATTAGACTGCTAGACATGTTATGTATAGTAGGGGTTATTTTTGAGGACATAACATGGGCATTCTGTGGTTGTGTGTACAGTAGTGGGGTCCGTGTACTTATGGTGATTGTCGACAGGATGTGTATTGTGAATATGTACCTTGGCCTGTGTACAGACTGTGGTAGAAGTCACTGTTCTTGGTCCTGTTCTATCTGATGATACATGCTGCTCCAGTGTATGGTACCCTATCAACTCACATGTTTGTAGGGCCAAACACACACACACATGACCCATACCACAGACAGGCATTGGACCACACTGTGTCATGACCCAGTATATGTATGGTTAGTGTGCGAGTGTCACATATGAGGATGGTGTTGATCAGACAGTCCATATAGTGTAATACTAAGCTTGCGTACCATATGTGGCTGTGGTTGTGTTCACATTGGTTGTGGGTATGCACTTTCACACAGGTGTATGTTACTCTGTGCTGTGACATGCCTGTAGAGCCTGCTATATTTTCAGGCACGTGTATTCCCCCATACAAAATGTAGACCAGTGTTGTGGCAGTCTGCCTGTAGTTTGCACAGTGCTTCATTACATGCCTGGCAGCTTAGTGTAATTACCCAGTGTGATGTTATGTCCAGATATTTGCAAGACATACTGCTGCCAGGCCACCATAACTGTTGTGTATTTTTGACAAAGCAGTGGGATTCTGTACAGATGTATGTCACTAACTACTGGGTAGTATGTTGCCATGTGACCTCTGCACCACTAGTTATTATGTGTCAGGACAGACAGAAGTGTGTGAATGCATAAACTGTGTGGGCATATGTAGTCCAGTATTTATGTGATATACCCATGTACATGGCTGTTAACATCCACATTGTCAGGCTTGGTCCACATGTCTCACATGAAGAAGATCTGTGTATACCTCTGGACTGACCAGAGAGTGCCAGACTGTCCACATATATTGGTCATATCTCTGCTGTAGTCCACAGGATCATTACTGTGCTATCAGTGGTACTGTACTATGATGTCCTTAGCATGTCTGTCAGGAACCGATGGCATACATGTCAATAGCAGATGTGACCTTCCACACACAACATGTCTGTTAAGACAACCCCTATTACAGTAGCAAAAGTCTACATATATACCTGCAATACATACATAACATCCCCTTGCACTAAGAGGTTGAGACTATTGGTGCTGAGGTAGGACTCCACTCCATATTCTGGACATATGGTAAACATATATATATATATATATATATATATATATAAATATATATACAGACATATACATATATATATATATATATATATATATATATATATATATATATATATATATATATATATATAAATATATATATATACATATACAAACACATATATATATATATATATATATATATATATATATATATATATATGTATACACATCTATATTTGTCTACACATATACAGATATATAGATATATATGCACATATAGTTATAGGTATCTACATATATATCAACATAAATAGATATATCTGTATACGTATATATGCACATATAGTTATAGATATCTACATATATATCAACATAAACAGATATATCTATACATATATGATGTACATATATATGTATGTATATATATATATATATATATATATATATATATATATATATATATATTTATATATATATACACACACAGAGATCTATAAATGACCATATATATGATGCACTATACAGATGTGTATAAATGGTTCTAGGTTATAACATCGACAGCTACTTTCACCGACAACAGAAACATCGACACCACATAATCGACAAACCATAACCACGACACCTCACATGCCCGACAAACAAGTAACCGACAGTCCACAAACACGAAACCCCATACACTGCACACACCACAATAACAACAATCAACTAACAAAACACATCCCCGATCCAAAAACCACACACAGAACACAAGCACACCAAAATCCTCACAAACCCACACTAAACCTCACACACACAACTATGTACAACCCTAACCCAAACCCTTACCCTAAGGTCCATCACTATCGCACACTCAGCTAACCCACGCCCTAACCCTAACTCACTTAACATGCCCCTAACCCAAAAAATACTACTACCGCACACTTACCTAACCCGCGCCCTAACCCTAACTCACTTAACCCGCCCACCCAAAATACCACTACCGCACACTTACCTAACCCGCGCCCTAACCCTAACTCACTTAACCCACCCCTATCCCCACAGACTGTCACTATCCACACTTACCTTACTCGCACCCTAATGTCCGTCACCACCGCATACTCACACAGCCTTCTTTCCAAGTCACTATCCCTGGCGTCGGCGTTTTCATCCGTAGCATCGGTCTTCCGAATGTCGATCATCTGGCGCCCGCTAATCCGTTGTCGGTGATGTCGGCTGTCGATCTTCTAACCTAGACCCGTATAAATACATATATATGAATATATATGTGTATGTACCTGTAGACATATATCTACATATGTATATGTATTCATATCCTTGTCATGTGTAAACATTACTGTCATGTATTCCTTCAGATGTATCACACCGTATGAATTTGATATGTGTATATTTAGATATAACAACATATGTGATGCAACAGTAATATCACTAACAAGCGCTACACAATTGTAGATGTCACAGCAATTATTCAATACTATTCAATATGTGTACTGACAGATATATTGGAAAAACAACAACTGTCTTCGCAGCTGTCATGGTGTAGTGCTTAACTGTTGTGACTAAAGTGTACAGGGTCCTGGGTTCAAGACCTGCAAGGGCTGTTTATTTTGTTGCTGGGAAGAATAAGGGCTGTTGGATACAGAGTGACTAAGGCAGTTTTGAGCAGCTTTAAGTACATTTGCGTGGGTTTACATGAAGCTAAGCAGTGCTAAGGTGCGGTTAAATGTACAGGTGCTTACACCATGTAGGCTCGGCTTAACAGTGTGCAAATGTGCTTAGCTATAATATTGCAGTAATGCTGAAACCTTCTAGGGATGGCTTAACCCTGGTATCCAATGCTCATGTCCCAGTCTGATAACATAGCAGGGTAATGACATCTGTAATAAGTGTATGTAATGCCATGCACATAACATGCATCTATGTGCTGTCATTACAGTAGCAAGGGGTTTGAGTCTCCTGTCTGGGACACTTAAGTATATAAGACCTGTACAACAATCTTATCCATGTGAATGTGTTACTTACAAGGGTAGTATCCCAGGTTATATGCCATCACGCTGGCATGTAGTTTATCATGCCATTACTACTGTTGACAGTGCTTTCCAAGCAAGAGTAGATTGCTAATTGTATTACTGGCAACAAGCACCCCTGCATGCATAGATAGACTCTGAGTCCTCACTGTCATGTTCCTGGTGTGTGAGCTGTGTCACAGTATATATCCCCTACTGGATAATGATCTGACATGTGGAAATTAACTGTAGACTACTGTCTGCATAGCACATGTCAGCGAGGGCTGCCAACATGTAGTAATGGCATACATATTGGTGTCAGACATCTATCTGTCAACACATTCATCCTACTGCACAGCTAGTTGGCAAGCTGATGTCTGTCAGTCCCTGTGCAGATGTGCAGATGGCAGGTATCCAGCTTGGATATGTACAGGCAACCTATGCTTGACTGACACTGACATGTCTGCCCAGCTGTGTTATAACTGGCACAGATAGGACACAACACCCTGTACTCAACACACCATGGGTACCTCCACTACACTACCACAGTCAACAGAACATGCTTCGGTACAGGTCTCCAGCACAGACACTAACCATGTTTTGTAATGCATGTTACATACAAGTCAACTGGATCACCTCACTGGCCATTTTCAGGAGGCACCCAGAGGATTGGCTGATGCATGTCATTCTCACCTTGAGGGTCATTCAGTGGTGTCTGTAGATAGATTGCTTGCCGACACATGGCAGGTGGCATGATACCACTGTACACACATCCCCTACACTTCCCATCTCTCCATGGATACTAGCCAGGTACACATCTATGACGACCTGCAGCGATGCACCCCAGTACTGACAAATGTGTATGTGTGCATTAATGAGGATATTAGTGTTTGTGTGTTAGTACACCTGTAGTTGGGAATACCAAGAGGGCCTTCACACCCACCGCAACACCCATTGCCAAAGTTAGATGTGGCTGCTGCTGTACCAGACATTACATGCACCCTGTTATGCTCCTCTTCCTAAAGGCTACCTGAGCCTTGCAGTACCAGCACAACACTGTTGTACAAACGGGTTGATAGGCATGGGATACCCACTGAGTTCTGGCAAGTGCGTGTATGTGTGCATGTGTGTATATCTGTAGGGTACAGCATTTCATGGCCACATACTCCTATTACAATATGCATTGCCACACAGTATTATGGACAGTGATGTTGCTGCCCATAGGAGAGGCATGACAATGCATCACCCTACTATGCCTGTGGCATGTGCATTAGATGCATATCACTGTAGTACCACTGTCTGGATGGACAATGGGTTGTATCGCAGTCCTGGTCAATGTGTGATTGTGGGTATGTCAGAGTGTCATCATGGGTTCCAGTGTGTACAATATCCACAGTGGGGTGTGGGTGCTGTGTACACTGTCATTACACCATGGTTCCCCCGATACATGTCCCATGTACCACTGTATGGTGACCACTGTCACCATCAACCATACAGGCAACTGATAACAAAATCCAGCCCAGTTATGCATGTGCTGTGTGCAGCCTACCTGTAACACGTTGGACACACACTGACAAGTTAGTTACCATTGACAGGCCGAGGTCTCTCAGATGTATGTCTGCCTGTTATGTGTCTGTTATTGTGTATATGATGGCATGTCACACTATGTATTGTCCATATACAACCATTACATCCCCCATTATCATACTGTACATGCCTGGGGATGTTCTGCATGTAACATGTAAACTGGAACACACCTCATCCTAAATGCTGTGTGGTGTGTGCAATTAAAGCCACACACATCAGTAGCACTACATACCTAGGTAGGGGTCTAGTCCCAGTGTTGCCAAGTAAGACTGTGCGTGTATGTGGAGGGATCTACTTCAGGTTGCTGATTATACATGTCCCAGGGGGTCACCTGTCCATGTGGCACAGGCAGTAACTGTTATACAGACTTGTGACATGTTCAACTGTACCCAGGATATGGCACAGCCATGGTGTCACCACAGTGCCATACCCCTTGTGAGATATGACAGCAGACCATCCTCCTGATGATACACATATACACCTAGAACACAAATGGATAACATTATGGAGATCACAATCACTCAGTGTTACTAACAGCTATAATGCATCATGGCTGGACAGCTACACCACCTGGCATGTAAGCATTAAACATTACTGCTGACATGTTATACAGCAGTACATTGGTATACTGTAGTGCAGTCAGCATGTGCATCAGAGCCATACCTGTCCCTGCATCAATGTTATGGATGACAGGGATGTGGCACAGGTATCATCATATGTGCAGGGTGTGTTGTTGGTTTGTCAGAGACCTAGGGTGGGCCATACATTTGACACCATGTGTGTGGGTGAGGGGTGTAATTTTCTGATATGGGCGTGGTGATGTGGTGTGTGTAGGTATGTGTTTGCCCTAGGTGTGTTTGTATAGTGTATGGGTATGCATGCACACAGTTCTTCCATGTGGCTGCCCTATACAGGTGTTTCTTGGACAGCTGCAGACCATACCTGGCAGGGTGCGCAGTTCACCACCTCTGGCCACCGGCACATGGACTGTGCCTGCCAGGGGTTCCATGGGAATGTCCAGGTACAGGCCCTGATGTGTTACTCTCCCCTGATGATGAAATATGTCCACTGGAACCAGGTCTCTCCTGGGACTGGCCAGGGCCACATGCATGTGGCCTGCTGTGGTGTGGTGTGGAAAGTGCCCCCCCTGCAGTGCTGGGGCTGGTACTGCCACTACAGGAGTGGCTCAGTGTCCTTGTACATCCATGTCAACTGCCAGATGTTGGTGTTGCTGGTTTACGTCCACGCGGCCATCACCCCACTCCCACCACATGTTCTAGCACGGACAATCCACGGTTGATGAGGCCCAACATCTCACCCATCCATCTATCCATGACCCAGTATAATCACATAGGGCACCTGCAAGTTCATGGATGTTGTCACTTACAGATGAGAAAGCAGCCCTCTGCAGCCTCAGACCCTGTCTGGTGTACAGTTCCATACATGCCTGCGCCCCCATGACAGTCTGAAACATGCCTGGTGGTACCAGTTGTGGCACTTCTGCCAGTCTCCTGTCTGGGACACTTAAGTATATAAGACCTGTACAACAATCTTATCCATGTGAATGTGTTACTTACAAGCGTAGTATCCCAGGTTATATGCCATCACGCTGGCATGTAGTTTATCATGCCATTACTACTGTTGACAGTGCTTTCCAAGCAAGAGTAGATTGCTATTTGTATTACTGGCAACAAGCACCTGCATGCATAGATAGACTCTGAGTCCTCACTGTCATGTTCCTGGTGTGTGAGCTGTGTCACAGTATATCCCCTACTGGATAATGATCTGACATGTGGAAATTAACTGTAGACTACTGTCTGCATAGCACATGTCAGCGAGGGCTGCCAACATGTAGTAATGGCATACATATTGGTGTCAGACATCTATCTGTCAACACATTCATCCTACTGCACAGCTAGTTGGCAAGCTGATGTCTGTCAGTCCCTGTGCAGATGTGCAGATGGCAGGTATCCAGCTTGGATATGTACAGGCAACCTATGCTTGACTGACACTGACATGTCTGCCCAGCTGTGTTATAACTGGCACAGATAGGACACAACACCCTGTACTCAACACACCATGGGTACCTCCACTACACTACCACAGTCAACAGAACATGCTTGGTACAGGTCTCCAGCACAGACACTAACCATGTTTTGTAATGCATGTTACATACAAGTCAACTGGATCACCTCACTGGCCATTTTCAGGAGGCACCCAGAGGATTGGCTGATGCATGTCATTCTCACCTTGAGGGTCATTCAGTGGTGTCTGTAGATAGATTGCTTGCCGACACATGGCAGGTGGCATGATACCACTGTACACACATCCCTACACTTCCCATCTCTCCATGGATACTAGCCAGGTACACATCTATGACGACCTGCAGCGATGCACCCCAGTACTGACAAATGTGTATGTGTGCATTAATGAGGATATTAGTGTTTGTGTGTTAGTACACCTGTAGTTGGGAATACCAAGAGGGCCTTCACACCCACCGCAACACCCATTGCCAAAGTTAGATGTGGCTGCTGCTGTACCAGACATTACATGCACCCTGTTATGCTCCTCTTCCTAAAGGCTACCTGAGCCTTGCAGTACCAGCACAACACTGTTGTACAAACGGGTTGATAGGCATGGGATACCCACTGAGTTCTGGCAAGTGCGTGTATGTGTGCATGTGTGTATATCTGTAGGGTACAGCATTTCATGGCCACATACTCCTATTACAATATGCATTGCCACACAGTATTATGGACAGTGATGTTGCTGCCCATAGGAGAGGCATGACAATGCATCACCCTACTATGCCTGTGGCATGTGCATTAGATGCATATCACTGTAGTACCACTGTCTGGATAGACAATGGGTTGTATCGCAGTCCTGGTCAATGTGTGATTGTGGGTATGTCAGAGTGTCATCATGGGTTCCAGTGTGTACAATATCCACAGTGGGGTGTGGGTGCTGTGTACACTGTCATTACACCATGGTTCCCCCGATACATGTCCCATGTACCACTGTATGGTGACCACTGTCACCATCAACCATACAGGCAACTGATAACAAAATCCAGCCCAGTTATGCATGTGCTGTGTGCAGCCTACCTGTAACACGTTGGACACACTGACAAGTTAGTTACCATTGACAGGCCGAGGTCTCTCAGATGTATGTCTGCCTGTTATGTGTCTGTTATTGTGTATATGATGGCATGTCACACTATGTATTGTCCATATACAACCATTACATCCCCCATTATCATACTGTACATGCCTGGGGATGTTCTGCATGTAACATGTAAACTGGAACACACCTCATCCTAAATGCTGTGGTGTGTGCAATTAAAGCCACACACATCAGTAGCACTACATACCTAGGTAGGGGTCTAGTCCCAGTGTTGCCAAGTAAGACTGTGCGTGTATGTGGAGGGATCTACTTCAGGTTGCTGATTATACATGTCCCAGGGGGTCACCTGTCCATGTGGCACAGGCAGTAACTGTTATACAGACTTGTGACATGTTCAACTGTACCCAGGATATGGCACAGCCATGGTGTCACCACAGTGCCATACCCCTTGTGAGATATGACAGCAGACCATCCTCCTGATGATACACATATACACCTAGAACACAAATGGATAACATTATGGAGATCACAATCACTCAGTGTTACTAACAGCTATAATGCATCATGGCTGGACAGCTACACCACCTGGCATGTAAGCATTAAACATTACTGCTGACATGTTATACAGCAGTACATTGGTATACTGTAGTGCAGTCAGCATGTGCATCAGAGCCATACCTGTCCCTGCATCAATGTTATGGATGACAGGGATGTGGCACAGGTATCATCATATGCGCAGGGTGTGTTGTTGGTTTGTCAGAGACCTAGGGTGGGCCATACATTTGACACCATGTGTGTGGGTGAGGTGTAATTTTCTGATATGGGCGTGGTGATGTGGTGTGTGTAGGTATGTGTTTGCCCTAGGTGTGTTTGTATAGTGTATGGGTATGCATGCACACAGTTCTTCCATGTGGCTGCCCTATACAGGTGTTTCTTGGACAGCTGCAGACCATACCTGGCAGGGTGCGCAGTTCACCACCTCTGGCCACCGGCACATGGACTGTGCCTGCCAGGGGTTCCATGGGAATGTCCAGGTACAGGCCCTGATGTGTTACTCTCCCCTGATGATGAAATATGTCCACTGGAACCAGGTCTCTCCTGGGACTGGCCAGGGCCACATGCATGTGGCCTGCTGTGGTGTGGTGTGGAAAGTGCCCCCCCTGCAGTGCTGGGGCTGGTACTGCCACTACAGGAGCGGCTCAGTGTCCTTGTACATCCATGTCAACTGCCAGATGTTGGTGTTGCTGGTTTACGTCCACGCGGCCATCACCCCACTCCCACCACATGTTCTAGCACGGACAATCCACGGTTGATGAGGCCCAACATCTCACCCATCCATCTATCCATGACCCAGTATAATCACATAGGGCACCTGCAAGTTCATGGATGTTGTCACTTACAGATGAGAAAGCAGCCCTCTGCAGCCTCAGACCCTGTCTGGTGTACAGTTCCATACATGCCTGCGCCCCCATGACAGTCTGAAACATGCGTCTGGTGGTACCAGTTGTGGCACTTCTGCCAGGGGCATGATGACCAGCGACCCTCCCATGAGCACCCCACTACATCTGCCTATGGGGTGCCCTGCCATACATCCTGCTATGCATGCTGTGTCCAGACACAGCAGGCATAGATACCACACTCTCCTGTGCACTGCCACCAACCGCCAACTGTCCCTCTGCTATGGTTACTGGTGATGGGGTATCTATAGGCACTGTGACTGTGTGCGAGGTTGGGGTGAATAACAGGGGGATGTCAAACGATGGCACAGTTTCGGCCTCTGACAACCCCGCCTGTGCCTCAACAAACCTATCATCATTTTTGGTGTCTGTATGAACACCAACATCAGACT
Source organism: Protopterus annectens (assembly GCF_019279795.1). Lineage (NCBI taxonomy): Eukaryota > Metazoa > Chordata > Ceratodontiformes > Protopteridae > Protopterus > Protopterus annectens. Next base: position 341,625,765 of record NC_056733.1, on the reverse strand, counting down.
GCATGCAGGAGGGAGCCTGACCCATCTCAGCACTTGTGAGGGGAAAACAAAAAATGCACTTTAAGACCTGTATGGCATTGCATAAGAGTACACACATGCATACACACACGCACACACACACACACACACACACACACACACACACACACACACACACACACACACACACACACACACTGAAATTACACCATAATACCTACTTGTCCCTGAGTTTGCAGACAATCCCAAGTTTAGTCACGTAAGTTCCCAATCCTGTATCACACTTGGTAACATATACTCATTAATACCAATCATTAACGTATCATTCTTCTAAATGCCTAGACAAGTGAGCACAACACATGACCTGTTACTCCATTACCTCTTTGACTTGATTGGAGTAGGTTTTACAAGGCCTCACTGCTGTCATCCAGTGCTCACCCTGGGTATGTCCGGACATAGTGAGCATGGCCCCCATATGTTAGGGGCTACTACATTCACTCAATAATGTCATGCACTGGAGTGTCATACGTAACTATTGCTCAGTAGATGCAAGATCTGCTGCTCAATCAACTTATTATGTGGACAACAGTAATATATGGATACACTCCCTGGTGTTGTCTAGTAATTCCCCAATGCATCTGTAGTCCTGTATATGTGAGTAGTCGTTCACCATTCTGCTGATTGCAATTTTAACAGTATACCTGGTGTCTAGTTTCCCTCCCAATGCATGTTCCATGCTACAGACCTTATTATACTATCATCTGTCCTGAGATTACATATCAGACAAGTATTCCTGGTGTCTCATGTGTCAGTCCATGTCCATGTACTGCATGATTCCAAAGGGAAGTACTGATGTATGAACAACCCCACAATCACACATGTGCATACATGGACACCCACACAAACACACACACATGCACACACACATCCTACATGCATCAACCCCCCTCCACTCCACCACACTGAACTTACAGACAAAATAACTCACACACACACACACACACACACACACACACACACACACACACACACACACACACACACACACCTGCAGGTGAGGTTGCATAAAGATAGTACACACAGACCTCCCATTACCCATCTGTCAACATGCATAACATATGGTATTCAACAGCATGCAGTGCAGCTATCGTAAATCCATGCTAGCAACAGTATACATGTGCGTGATGCATTGGCTGTATTAGTAGGTGATGCCTCTTCCCCTGGAAAACACTGCACCCATGTACACAGTATTGCTGTGCACCTGTTCTGCACCCTGCCATGTACTGTGCATCATACCTCACAGGTTTACACGCCATTGTTGAATGTGTATTACTGTGTCAGTTATGTCTGCTCTAATGCTCACAGCTCCTATGTGTTTGTCCGACACATACCTGGGATGATATATGGACAGGTGTCATTTGTGAATGCCTGATGTCTGATTTACAGATCTCAACATCAGCAGTGCATTTATGACCAATATGATACTGTTACACTGACAACCGTCAAACCTTACCGTGGCTATGGGGAGTGTACACACCCTTATTGATATGATGCCCTCTTCCTTGATATGCCATGGGACCACATCACTGCATTTGTTAACATTACATGAACCTGATATGTGACATATGTCCTGTACATTCAAATGCAGTGTCTAACAAATGGGTTAGTTGTGCTGATGCTGACCGTGATGCATACACTTTGTGGGTGCATATGTGTGCACACCCTTATCATGACGGTTTGTTGCACCTACTGTTATGTGTACTATAGCAGTCACTATTCCTGGAAGGGGTATACTAGCATGGGCCATCTGCATTTGCCAGTATATGGTCAGTCTGCCCTACACATGTCCCCCAACTCTGTATGATTGCAAGGTCAACTCATGTGCACATCCCTTGTTGTTTACACACTGCCGTCACTATTCCTTTGGAGTCAGGGTTACATCTGCCACAGTTTCTGAACCTGACTGTGTACAAATACAGACATTCGTAGCATCCTTAGGATCCCTGCTGCAGTGCACTGGTGTGTCATGATGACAACCCCTCCCCACCTTCAGCCTTTTTGCAGATGCTTGACAACTATGGCCTACACATGTGTGTCAGTTTGTAGTGTCCCAAACACTGAACACCACGTGTGACAGCCTAGTCCCAGCTAATGAATGGCAAATATACAGGTGTACACTAGCACTGGCACAGTACAGATGGGGATGGTGGGCCTGGAGTGGGATGAGGCATTGGTTATGCAGCACATGTATCTTACATGATACTGTCTGTAGGTTTCCAACGTGGTCATGGTACACCAGTACACATTGCAACACATGACTCTTGGAGACCTCTTCTGTTATGCATACACTGCCTGTAGAGAGGCCTGGCTGATGTTTCCTGTGGTACAATTGTCATATCTGATTACCCTAACTCACAGGCCACACACTTGCAGAGTCCAGGCAATTGCTGACATGGATACTGCACAGCCAGTACTTGCTAGACATTCCTGCAACCCCCTCAGTGTTGTGGCATGTTACTAAGCAGCCCGCATGACTAGTTTGCTACATGTGACATCATCTGTATTGGATGGCCATCTGTTTATTTCCTACATCATTCCTGTCCCATACATCATTGCCACATGAATGACTGTCTGCACTGTTTGCCATGGTATATGCAATGGTGAGGTATGGCTACATGTCCAGCTCATGGGTGCTACTTGGCGGGTATGGAGCCCATACCATGTCATGTAAGATGTGTGCAAGCCACGGCTGCCTCTGTTGCAGGTAAGTGTGCACATGTGATGGCCAAACGTCTTGGGAAGCAGACCAATACGTGGTGTGACAGTGGGGACGTGTACTTGTTGAAAGGTGCATTTCCATGACAAATGCATGCAGTAAGTACCTCAATAGCTGCTTCCACTACATTTTATCTGGAGTGTGCACACATATGCTTCCAGTGTTTGTGAAGGTATGTATTCCCCATATTTGCTGCCCTAACCTACGATTCCATATTACACACTTATTGCTCATGTTGGGACCACATATCAGGTTTTAAGGGTTGTGGACTGCAGTATTATGATATGCCATAGTGTAGATCTGTAACAGTTGCCATTGTAATACTGGTATATACACTGTTGTAGCACTGTATAAGGATGATGTTTCACATATGTCCCTATTGTAGGCCATTCGTCCTACCATTATGTTCATCCCTGTGGACGCATTTTGCAGTGACAGGATGTTAGTTATATTGCAGGTGTCTGACACACCCTTCAGATACATCATCATGGTCACCACTGTGATGCAGTACAGTTAACAGCAACAATACGTGAACATGTATGGCATGCATTATGGGTAGGTGTGTTAGATGTGTGCATGGAATATACCATAACCATTACATGACCGGTGTATTGGCAAGCAAGAATATAAACCATACTCACCAGTTACAGCCTGCTGTCTTGGTGGTATACCAGAGGGACTTACATAAGTGTGTGAGAGATGTGATGTCAGTAGCCACAGCTGTGGCATTGGTACAGGGTGGGTGCAGCATTACAGTACATCAACAGTACAAGTCCACAATACTACAGCTTATGCACTTCTGTTTATTACTACTATGCGGCAACAGACTATATATATGTCATCTAACATATGCATGATCTACCTGTACAGATGCGGATGGATATGCAACAGTGGTCTACTGATGTGCCCTGTGGCCTTACCTGCACGTTCCTCTGCTGGTATGTGGGTAGCACCCACCTCCACTATGGTCTCTGCCAGTTGCTGTGAATGCGGGCAAGCAGGTGCCATGAGGCTGGAAAGGAGCTCCTCATGTGTCAGGGGGGATGGATGGCATGACCCCCCCCCATTGCAAGGTGATCCCCCTGGACTGCAGCAGCATGCCGACAGGCATTGCAAAGCAGGTCACTGCAACGATGCTGGACCTGCTCTTAACTGCGGTTATGCAGGCCGACATCATTGACCCTGTGGACTAGATCGTTCCACAGGATGGTCCACTCCTGCTGCTCATGGGCTGTCCTGCCAAACAGCACCTGGTAGTGCTGTACCAGGTGGTTGATGATGACCTCATTTTCATCCGCTGGATAGACAGGTAATCTGCCACGTGACATCTTGCCTGAAAAACATAAAGATGGAAACAGGTCTGAGCAACTCATACAACAAGGTCACCATAGTTCTTAATACACATCTCTGTCTCCCCCACCATATCTGCGACAACAAACTGTTCATACAACTCAATAGGTATGGCTACAGCTTACCTACCATTGGGACATATATCACATTGTACCACGCTTTGTGCTATGTGTTTGTAGCCATGTTCCCTGTGGGGACACTATCATTGCTGGCCTGTTACAGACAATGTCATCTGCATGCCATTGTAAGGGCCATTATGATTCCATATATGCATGTGGTCTGTTTGCTATGTGATTGCTGCACATCTATGATTATGTGTTATTGGGAATATCTATGCATGCTGTTGGACATGATCCGGGATTGTGTAGACTATTACTATCCACATATGTTTTATAACAGTGCCACAATAGCATATTTAGGGAACAGTTACCAGCAGGACCGTCTCTCCCACCTCATCTGGCCATGTTACCAGGCCACATCACATGTGGGACCCACCCTGGGTCCTCCTCATCTACTGGTCCTGCACTACCTTCAGGTGAAACCACCTCTGGGGATGGTGTTCCCCCCCGGGGGCACACACAGACATGATCCTTTCACCCGAGGTCAGGTCCAGGGTCTATTGCATAGGGGAGCTCCACAGAGACTTGGGGGATGTGCTACAGCACATTGAGGCCCTCAGTATACAATCACATGGTCCACATGCTCCTACTGCTCAGCCTCCTGCCCAGGCACCTTCAGGGCCATGAAGCTGCTGTTATGACTTGCAATGGGTGGTGGCCTTGTTCCCATTGTTTCCATATGGGGACTCATGGGGCTTCTACATCACAGATGATACCCACCATCCAGGGTGCTTACCCACTGCATGTGTCATATACCACCCCTGCAGGCTGTTCTCTCTTCCAACCCAAATCACCACCACAACTATACCTGCTATCCTTCCCCAAATTCTCATTTCCACCTTCAAGGGCAATGTGGTCCCAACAAGGGGTTCACATGTGACATAACCGTCCATGTTGCACACACTTACTGCTGTATATATATGTGTGTATTGATATGTGTGATGGTCTCTCACACATAGCATGCAGCACTGTAATGCAAATATAGGGGACATGTATTTATATACATATGTGTGAGTGTGTTTGTATATATGTAGACATGCACATATATATCTCTATTTATGTGTATATATATATTATGTTGTATATATCTGTTTATATGTGTTTATATATATAGCAAGTAGCGATACCTCTTACAAGAGGACTTGCAGACTCAGACCAGCTACATATTTGTATAGTTTCATAGTTTCATAGTATAGTACTAGGCTATCTGCCCTGGGGCATTTGTAAGCCTAGCCATAGTGATGTGGCTTTTGCCACCCCATGAAATGGTACAAAAAATGTACAGAATAAATTTAGAATACTGTGCCTCTGTCTAGTAGTGACACAATGAAGGTCCCCTTATATAATAGAATTAGTTTACTGTGCCCCTGTCTAGCAGTGACACAGATGTGACCCCTGGGGTAAACTTACGATCTCCCATCCACTCATCAAGATTTCTCTTGAAGAGAGTCTGTGAGGGGCTCTGCCTAATACGAACTGGGATCTTGTTCCAAAGCATGGGAAGCCTCTGGGTTATGAATCTATCCCTCCAGCATGTCCTGTTCATACTTGTGCCGAGGTTTAAGTCTTTAGCTCTCGTGGTTCTGATGGATTTGGATTTTTTGAGGTGGAGCATGTCCATCAGATCCTGATTGGACATGGCCTTGTACGTCAGGCAGAGATCACCTCTGAGCAGGCAGTATGCTACTGAATAGAGCTGAAGTTTCTTTAGTCTGGCAGAATAAGACATATGTTGGAGACCCTTGATCCTCTTGGTGAGGTACTTTTGTGGTCTCTCCAGCTGTTGCAAATGCCAGGTGAGGTACATACCAAATGGGGCATTGTACTCAATCATGGGTCTGATGAGGGAGGAGTATAGGGTACAATGACATCCTTGGATCTGGATGTGAATCCTTCATGATGAGGTGTGCAAGGTAGAATGTTTTTCTAACCACTTTGGCAACGTGGGTGTCAAATGAGAGGTCGCTGTCGACTTGGGTCCCTAGGTCTCTGATTACTTTTTCCGTACTCAGTGGGTTGCTGTCTATGTGATAATTTGTGGATACTTTGTTTTTCCCAAAGGGGATGACTATACATTTTTTGGCATTTAGTTTAAGGCCGTGACTCCGGCACCAGTTGTCCGTTTCTGTGAGGCCTTTTTGTAGGATGTATGTGTCCGCTGGTGCATCGACTATGGCACCTAGTTTGCAGTCAACTGCGAACTTTGTCAGCCACAGCCCTCCCATGTTTGCTTTAACATCTGAGAAATAAATGCCGAACAAGAGGGGTCCCAGGACAGACCCCTGTGGGACACCACTTGTGACTGGCTTTGAGACTGACATTGCTCCAGCGATTTTAACTTTATGGGTTCTGTCCTTTAGCCAGTTTGCAACCTATCTAGTGACATAAGGGTTTACGTTTAAGCTGTTGAGCATATCTATGATGCCTGAGTGAGGTATTGTGTCGAAGGCCTTAGCCAAGTCCACGTAGGCTGTATGAACTGCTTTGCCCTCATCAATGGCTCTAGTGACTGTTTCGAAAAAGTCAACCAGGTTCAAAAGGCAGGATCTGCCCTTTACAAAGCCGAACTTGGGTGGGGTCAAGTGTCTGTAGGTCCCCTATGTCTCTGTTTATGAGTTCCATAATGATTCTTTCCATAGCTTTGCAGATCAGGCTGGTTAAGCTTATGGGGCGGTAGTTTCCAGGGTCTGTAGAGGCACCCCCTTTGTGGAGTGGGACCACTGTTGCTGTACGCCAGTGTTCAGGTACATATCCCGAAGTAAGGCTAAGATTAAATAGCATTTTTATGTGTGGGTTTAGCTCCTCTTGGAGTTCACGTAACACGCAACCCGGGATACCGTCAGGTCCCATTGATGCTGTGTTTTAGCTTTGTTTAAGGCGGTTCTCACTTGGACATCTGAGATGACAGGGAGATTACATTCAGCTGGGATAAGTATTTCTTCTTTTGGGGGTGAGGGAGGGGAGAAATTTGCACTGAACCTGTCAGCCAGAATGTTGGCAATATATGTGGGTTCAATGTGTATTTTTTGTTGTTGTGAACCAACTCTGAGCATATCTGAGGGTTTCCGCCCAGGTTTCTAACATAGCTGAAGAAGGCTTTGTGGTTATCTTTAGTGTCCTTAGCGATTTTTCTCTCAAAGTTGGCCTTGGATGTTTTTATGAGAGAATGTAGTTTTCTGCTAATGTTGATCAGAGATGTCTTCCCTTCATGGGATTTTGCTCTGACATGCAGTAGCTTCCTTCTTTTGTTATACAATTTGTTAATGGCTGAGGTCCACCAGACAGGACGCTTGCCTTTGGTGGAGAGGGACTTGGATTTATTTGGGATTGCATGATCCATGCATTCTTGGAGATGTCCATAGAAAGCATTTGTGAAGGATTTGGCATTGTGGGATGTGGCATCCACTGGCACAGTGGGCTTAAAGGATACCATCTCAGTCTTAAGAAGAGTGAAGTCTGCTTTTGAGAAGTTTTTCACTGTGGTCTTTTGTGCTGGGGTGGAGGTGGGATATGTATATCCAGGGTGATTAGTTTGTGGTCAGATCTCACTAGTGAGGGTATACTTGCGGTGTGGAGCATTTTGTCCCCATGTTTGTGATGATCAGGTCTAGTATATTATCTCCCCTAGTGGGAGAGGTGACTAGTTGTTCCAGTGCATTTGAATTTATGAATTCCAGGAACCTTTGGGCTAGGGTATTAGGGCTAGAATAATGTACCCAATCTATGTTTGGGTAGTTGAAGTCTCCCAGTATGATGGTATTTTGTGATACATTCATATCCTACAATGTCTTCAGGAAGGCTGAGTGGGGTTCTTGAGATAGGGAGGGTGGTCTGTAACATGCTACCAGTTGTATAGCAGTTTTGCCTATGGTTAGTTGCACCTGTATGGTCTCTGATGCTTCATGTGTTGCTACTAACCTGGAGGTGTGGGTGTCCTTGATGAATATGGACACTCCCCCTCCCTTTGTGGTTCGGCCTGGATTTTGGGGCCGAAAAGCATGATACGAGGTATAGCCTGGTAGCGCTGGGGTGCTCTCAGGAGCCTTGAACCAGGTTTCAGTTACTGCACAGACGTCGATGTTCTCCATGCTGAGGAGTGCATCAAGTGCCTGCATCTTGAGATTTAGACTTCTGGCGTTGAGCAGCATTACCCTTAGTTTTTTTCCACTTTTGTTTTCTAAGGAGGTGGGTTTGTCTTTTGAGCCTTGCCTAAAAAAGGCACTATGGGGGTGGGAAGAGCCTTAGCCAATATCCGGAAGCCCAGTGGTGACAGGTGTAAGCCATCCCTTGCGAAGCAGCATGGCTTGTCCAACATGTCATCCCAGGCAGACAGACATTGGATCCCCTTAGAATGACACCAGTACTTGAGCCAATTATTAAAGCTGATCATCTTGTCTTTGTATTGTGGTATCATTCTTGGTGAGGGCAAGATGCTGCTCAGGGTCAGGGTCATACCAGCCTGGGCTACATAATCGGAGAGCTCCTCTATGTCTCTTTTCATGTAGTCCAGGGAGGTACGTCTCAGGTCATTCACAACAGCATGGACAATGACGGAGTCATATTTGTACTTGCTTTGGAGTGACTTGAGTGCATGTGTTATGTGGCGGATCCTAGCTCCCGATAGACAGCTCACAGTCACCCTCACCTTGTTCAGCCTGGTCAGCAGGACATCAGTGTGTCTGACTATAGAGTCACCTATTACTAGTGTATCAGGCATGGTGTTTGACCTTAAGGGCTGTGATTGGTTGACACACTGATTTATTGAAATATGTGTTGCATGTGTTTTGTTTTGAGGTGGTGGATTTTTGTATGTCTGCTTTGGGAGCCTCTGTTGTTTTGGTAAGTTTTTTATTAGAGCCTCCGAGTATGTCTTTGTGTTTTTATGTGTTTGGTTTGCAGTTGTGGTAGGTCTATGTGGGACTGGGACTGTTGTGTGTGTGGTTACCATCTCCTCCTGTCTGTTCATGCCAGCCCTGAGTTGAGAGAGTTCAGCCTCCAGTTTGGCTATATAGTTGCATCTCTCACATGTATTTGTGTTTGTAGGGAGGAGGAGAGGGTTGTCTGTGTACATGAGACAATTGTAGCATTGTCTCAAGATACCCAGATTGACCAGCTGAACTGGAGAGGACGCCAGTAATCTACCACTCGACATGCTAGAACAGTATAAGGGAGTGCTGTACCTTTAAGGGAAGTGGATATTCACAGGGGTGGTAAGTAGATGTAGTGCTTTACTTAGTGCAGAGTGCTTACTTAGTAGAGAAGTATTGAGAACAAGTGCTAAGCTTATAATATAGTGAGTAGTCTGATTATACTAAGAGTAGAGCTCCCTTAAGGGAAAATTTGAAGAGAAGCCAGAAGAAGTTTAACCTTGTTTAACCGGCGCTGCTCTATGCGCATAAAGCCGCAAAGCCGCAAACGCGATTTTAAACAGTGAACTACAAAAGAGCTAGAAATGGTCCAAAACAACCAATTACTACAGCTTCTTGTGCTGAGGTCACTTCCTACAGGGACAGGTAGGCTGCTCAAGGCTGCCCACTCCCACTGGTGAGCAAAGAAACTTCCCTCTATCCAAGTAAGGTAATGGACAACACAGGAACTACACCACAGCCCAGAATACAGCAATGCCTGTAAACTGGTCTAAACTAGTCGAGGAGAGGCTTGAAAACAAGGATTATTTTTCTGTTTTTTTGGGGTTTTTTTGATAGAAACGCACAGAAAATGCAGAAACAGTGATAAATCAGTTACACAGGCTAGCACACTTTAGTGGGCAGCCTCAACAGTTAAATTAAACAAACAAACAAACTTTCGATCAAATTCGACTAAAATGTAACTTTAAGTGCAGATTTTAAAATAATGCAGCAAACAGTTAAAAAACAGTTCAAGCTAGTTCAGGGTAAGCTACAGAAGCTATTCCAAGTGAAAAAAAGCAAAGATACTTAAATCCAGAAAGTAGTCGCTTTTCTGAGTTCCCTGTAGCTAGGACCACTCTGTAGGACCACGAGGAGCTTGTCTGAGCAGTTTAGCCAGAAAAAAATGCCCAGAGGTGGATTTTAAACAGTGAACTACGAAAGAGCTAGAAATGGTCCAAAACAACCAATTACTACAGCTTCTTGTGCTGAGGTCACTTTCTACAGGGACAGGTAGGCTGCTCAAGGCTCCCCACTCCCACTGGTGAGCAAAGAAACTTCCTTCTATCCAAGTAAGGTAATGGACAACACAGGAACTACACCACAGCCCAGAATACAGCAATGCCTGTAAACTGTTCTAAACTAGTCGAGGAGAGGCGGGAAAACAAGGATTATTTTTTTTGTGTTTTTGTTTTTTTGATAGAAACACACAGAAAATGCAGAAACAGTGATAAATCAGTTACACAGGCTAGCACACTTTAGTGGGCAGCCTCAACAGTTAAATTAAACAAACAAAAAAACAAACTTTCGATCAAATTCGACTAAAATGTAACTTTAAGTGCAGATTTTAAAATAATGCAGCAAACAGTTAAAAAACAGTTCAAGCTAGTTCAGGGTAAGCTACAGAAGCTATTCCAAGTGAAAAAAAGCAAAGATACTTAAATCCAGAAAGTAGTCGCTTTTCTGAGTTCCCTGTAGCTAGGACCACTCTGCAGTGGTTCCAGAACTACAGACAGAGTGTGAGTAGTGTTGTTATATGCATTGTATAGCACCAGTGTTACAGGGTTTGTGTGTACATACTAGTTTAACATGGAATGCAGTCTGTCTACAAAGCTCTCAACTGTGGGCTTATCACATGATGGCCAGAGGTGTGCCTATTATGTTTTGTCTGTCCACCACACAGGTCTTGTGTCAGATATATCACTGGCAGTGTGTGTGTTGAGTGCTATCAGTACATGACTACATCCATTTGTGTTTCTGACTTCATATTCCTGACTAAGGGTACATTGCAGACTATCCTGTAACACCAGCAACTTTCTCAGTGTATGACAACACTATTTCACATGTGGGCCTGTGTTCCGGCCTCTGTCCTCCACCTACATACCAGGCTTTCTCTATATGACATGCAGTAAGGGGTTGTTATGTAGTGGCATGTGATTATGTCATGCTGCCATTCCTGCCATCATTTCAGTGCTGTTGTGGCCCCCACACATGTTGAGGGGTTGGGTCCATATATATGTGGGCTTCATCTGCACAAAACATGTGTACCTTTCTGCAGTCCAGAGGTCAGTGTATGTAACAGTGTTATATGCCCCTGTAAGTCAATCTATGAGGGGGTATGCACCATAAATAACCTAGGCTGTTACAACATGTGAGGGATATCAGTAGTAAGCTGCCTTAAGGTATATGGATGTACATTACCATACATTTCACCTTGGGAAAATCGCTGGCCTACTGTTTACTGCCATACAGACTGTTCTGTTTGTCAGCGTGATTGTGATGGTTTCATTTATGCATTGTTATGTAACAGATACATCCCATTGTATCAGCTTAAGTCTTTTCCCCCTAGGGATTGCATACAAAGTGTAGTTAGATGATGCTGGACTATACATCTGCATTACGTACTGTTGCTTGATTGTTATCCTGTGGCCCAGTGTGTGGTGTCATATACTCTGTCTCTGTGAGTATATGTTTCAGGCAACAATTGTCTTTTGTATGGGTGACACATACACTGTCCGTTTGATAAGGTAGCAACTGTAGGAATACTGGCTGTTCAGTATGGTGTGCACCCTCTAAATATGTATCTTCCTATACATATATCTGTGTCTATGTGTAGTTACATATATAACTATATATATATATATATATATATATATATATATATATATATATATATATGTATCTGCATATATATGTGTGTGTGTATATGTATCTATGGAATGTTTATTGCTTCCACATTGTACATTCCCTATGGTAGCCAGAGTGTACTGCATGATATGTTATTGATACCATCCTGACATCATACAGGTGGGATGGATTACTGTTAACATCTTGTGCCCATGTTGTGTCAGGTCCTTGGTATGGGACTTGCAACAGTTTGTATTGTATTGTAGGGCAGATCTGTTTTGCTGTGGGGAGGAATGATATGAATACTTACAGGACATATTTAGCTTGGACCCCCTCACCCCCATTAACGGTGCCTTTGGCCATATATGTATTTGTTATGTTCTCTTTTATATCTATAGATATATATCTGTATATACATATATATATATATATATATATATATATATATATATATATATATATATATATATATATATATATATATATATATATGCATATATTTTTATCTCTCTCTCTCTCTATATATATATATATATATATATATATATATATATATATATATATATATATATATATATATATATATATATATATATATATATATATATATATACACAAACACACAAACACACACACACACACACACACACACATATCTACATGTATAAATACATTTCCTGTACTGTTGAATGACTATGCTGGATGATATATTTTTGAAAACACAAAGGGTATGTATATCTGACATGGCTTAGTGGTAAAACACTTTTGCTATGGTGTGCAGGGTCCTGGGTTATAGCCTTGCAGAGGCTGTTTATTTTGTTGCTGGGCAGAACAAGGGCCATTGGATACAGAGTGATTAAGGCACTTTTAAGCAGTTGTAAGCGGGTTTGTGCAGAGGTAAGCAATGCTAACTTCCAGTTGCAGCTTCTTATACTGATTTAGCTTCTCAGTTGCTTCACCTGTGTAGGCATTGCTTACCCCCGCGCAAAGAAGTTTAAACCTGCTTACTGCTGCTTAAAAGTGCTTATTTCCGCTTATCTCTATGCTAATTTCTTTAAAGGAAATGAAAAAGGGTTGATAGGAAAGTGGTGAAAAAGGGGCACAAAGAGGGAAAGATAGTAGGGAAAATAACTAGGGATGTGCAGGATGGGTGTAGGTAAGGTCCATAGCTGCCCATTTCTTCTACAGCAACAGCTGTGCATATACACTGAATTTGGAGGTAGATTTGGACACTCAAACTCCTGAGAGAGGGGTGAGGACAACAATAATATGTTATAAAGCCAATTAGGCCAGATTACATGTGTCCTGTGGACACGTGTGTGAAATGGACAGCTATGCATGGGGCAAGATTTTTTTTTTGATAAATTGCCCTTTTTCTTTTTTTTTTAGGTGAGAGTGGGATGTTGGGGAGGGATATTAGGTATATTTGGGGAGGTAAGTTGGATAGGATAACAGACAAGACCGCATACAGGGGCACTATATGACACATGTGGGAGGTAAACTCCTTGATGGGGAGGGGTGTTTGGAAATCATAAACCCATGAACCCCCTAGTGGATACAGTGGGACTGAGGTCCCCACCCATGGGCAGTCACCACTGCACCTTCACAGCCCCGAAGGTGGCTGTGCTAGGGGCTGAGTAGAAGGGCCAGACTGACCCTCTAGTTGCAACATGCTGCCCTCAAGCTGGCATAGCAGATCTCTAAACTCCCTGTGGTGCTCGCAACGCACCATGCCCCTGACCTGGCGATGGGTGACAGTGTCCTGTCCGCGCCCACTCCAGGGGGGGAGTGCCCCATCCCCTGAGGCAGTTCCACCAAAAGGTGGTGCAGAACCAGCAGATGAGGAGGTCCCAGGGTGGGCCCCAGACATGCTGGTGCCTGGTGCCACGGCCAGATGAGGTGGGACAGGTGGGTCCGCTGAGACCGGCCTTCCCAAACATGCTATGGTGTCTCAATTTTACAACATATGTGGGCTAGTAATAGACAACATATTCCAGGATTAGGTATAACAGCATGTATAGATATTCCTATTAACCCAAAACACCAGATATGGAACAGTTGCATAGCAAACAGAACACATGCATATATGGACCCACAGTGGCCATTACAACAGCATGCAGGTACATAGATGGCAGCATGCCACCAATGTGGGAGTATTTCAACATGGCACATGCACAGAAACAAATTTAAGTATTTATCAAACAATAGGACATATGTCCAAACAGTATATTTAATGGAGCACATACTGACTGAGTTGTGTATTTAGTTTATTGTTGCAGATATGGTGTGGGGGGGGGGAGATGTCAATTAACAACTAGTATATTCCTGTAGTTCTCATTACTTTCCTAGTCAGTGCTGTGCTCTGTGCCTTACAGGTATTAGTACACTACCCTATGTCCTTAGTTTGGACAGTGGTATGGATGTAGACAACTACATACATGAACTGAGTTTTACCTGCAGTATATACCTCTTACCTTGTATGCCTGTTGGAGGTATTGTTTATTAACACTACCTAACTGTTCCTATACATATTCCCAGATTCCAGGTTGCTGTCATGCACATACCTGTCCATCTCTTATTGCACACACTCTGGGCATGTCTTGACCACATGCAGGTGAACTGGGGCATATTTGACAATTGCCCTCTTAAACTTATGGTGAGTTGTACAATGACAGGTTTGTTTTCACTGACATTTTCCAAATATGCACAGGCCTGACAGTCAGTTATATGACATAAAATGCTGCCTACATGTCAGAGATTAGCACACTGATATGCCAGGGGGACAGGGTAACAGCCGACAGATATGGGCCAATTAACTGGACATTCTGGACAATTCTGTACACTTGTGGGGTATGATTCTGCATACAGTTTACTACCACTCCCAGGATTCGAACCATGGCTGTGTCTGCTAAAAAATAAAACAGTGTCCATCACAGTTGGTTTGATATATAGATATTGCTGGGCATCTCTTCTCTGATTTCTGTGTCTAAGTCTCCTGTGGTTTTACAATCTGACCTTCTCAGTACAACACTCTTATACAGGATTTCCTAGAAAGTTTTATTATGTAGCACAGTGTGGGTGACAGTGATGAGTGATACCTTATTATTCTGAGTAACTGCAACACTAACAATGCCATACAATACCAGAGTAAACAGTACCAGTACAGGATATCAATCTTTTATTTCTAGGCACAGTTTTCGTACATGACAGACTTGTGGGGGCAATGTTTGTTAGCACTACCTGAATGTTGCCACACATATTACCATATTCCACATAAGTATTATGCACATATGTCTCACTCTGTTACTGCACACACTCTGGTCACAGCTTCACAACATGGGGTGGAGATGGGACATACTTGTTTTTTACTCTCATAACATTTTGGGGAGTTGCTAGAGTGACAGGTTTGTTCTTATAGATGTCTGACAATCAGTATTTCGTATTTGCTGCCTAAACATCTGGGATTATCCCACTGATTTGCCAGGGGGACAGGGTGACAAGCAGCGGATATGGGCCAATTAACTAGACATTCTGGACATATATGTACAGTTGTGCGGAATGATTATGCATACAGCCTACTAACAGTCCCAGGATTCAAACCATGGCTGTGTGTGCTAAAGGTACAACAGTTCATGTCTCAGTTGAGTGTGCTATTTGGAGTATGTTGTCTATCTTTTCACTGTTTTAAGTCTCTCTCTCAGTTGTACTATATGACCTCTTGTGATTACAACAGTCATATACAGACATTCCTACACATTTTATTTATGTAGTACAGTGTGGGTAAGAGTACTTAATACAACAGTACTATCAAGTGATTGCAAATCTACATTACCATATGATATCAGAGTAAACACATGCAGTCCAGCAGTTAGACCTTTATTGTCAGGCTATTATGCTTTTATTTACATACAACCTATATGAGACTCTTCCTGCCATATTTTGTGCAGTACATGCCTTAAACAATACAGGTTTTATACAGGCAATTAACTTTCTACTACCTTTAGAATTATTTCCACTGTAACAGATACAAGCATGCAAAGTCTGAAGGTAATGCTACTCAATGCTAGAAGTCTAAATCTCAAAATGCACTCTCTCAAGGCACTCTTAAAAATGGACGACATCAATATCTGTGCAGTAACTAAGACCTGGTTCAAGGCTCCAGAGCGCACCCCTGCAATACCAGGCTACAACTCTTACCACACTTTTCAGCCACCAAACCAAGACCGAAACACTAAAGGTGGAGGAGTGTCCATATTCACCAAGGATATTTACACCTCCAGGATAGTTGCGCAATACAATGCATCTGAAATTCTCCAGGTGCAACTAACACTAGGTAAGACTGCAATCCAAATTGTAGCTTGCTACAGATCCCCCACTATGCCCCAAGATTCTCATTATACCATTCTAAACATACTGGAAAATATTAAGATACAACCAAACACCCTAATACTGGGTGATTTCAACTACCCTGTCATTAACTGGGAAAACTACTCGGGTACCAAAACCTTTTCCCAACGGTTCTTGGAATTCATAAATTCCAATGCCCTGGATCAACTAATCCATTGTCCCACCAGGGACTCCAGTATCCTAGACCTGGTCATTACCAACATGGGCTATAGATGCTCCACACCAGTGGTCACCTCCTCATTGGTCAGGTCTGACCATAAGCAAATCACCCTGGACATCCACATCCCACCCCCACCCCCCAGTAAGGAAACCTCTGTAAAAAACATTTCCAAAGCCAACTTCATGCTACTCAAGTCAGAAGTGACAAACTTCATGACACCCATGCAGACGGGAGTTGAAAGTTTGACTGCTGAATCATACACTAAGGCACTGTATGAGCACATCCACTAGTGCATGAATCGTGCCATCCTAAACAGAATCAAGAAGCTCTCCTTCAAAAAAGGAAGTCAATCTGGTGGTCCCCTGCCATAAACAAACTATACAACAGAAGAAAGAAACTGTTGCAGAAAAGAGGAAAATCCCAGGATGCAAAGAACTCCCTTACCAGCCTCAGTAAGAAGCTGAGATCCCTCATAAAATCCTCCAATGCTAGTTACGAAAATAAAATTGCCAGAGATTCCAAAGACAACCACAAGGCATTCTGTAGTTATGTCAAGAATCTAAATGGCAATGTTCAGATATGCTCTGAGCTACAACAGAATTGCAATAAATATACTGATCCCAAGGATATTGCCAATATCCTGGCAGATCGATTTAGTGCCAACTTCACCCCCCTCTCACCCAGTAAAGGGCCCATCTCATTACCAAAAGGTTGCCAAATTCCGGTAATCACGGCCACACAGGTAGAAACTGCACTCTCCAAAGCTAAGAATACAGCATCCGTGGGACCAGATGACATCCCGGGCTGTGTACTATATGAACTACAAAGTGAACTGGCACCTCACCTAAGTGTCATGTTTAATCATAGCCTCACCTCAGGCTTCGCGCCCACTGAGTGGCGAACAGCTACAGTTATCCCACTCCACAAGGGTCCACCTTGGATCCTGGGAACTACTGTCTCATCAGTCTGACGAGCCTGATCTGCAAGGGCATGGACCGCATTATCATGGAACTTATAAACAAAGACATTGGCAACCTTCAAACATTGGACTTCACACAATTTGGGTTCGTGAAGGGCCGATCTTGACTCCAGAACCTGATTGACTTCTTTGAATCAGTCTCCAGAGCTGTGGACAAGGGAAAGGCAGCCACACAGCCTATCTGGACCTTGCCAAGGCCTTTGACACCACCCCCACTCTGGAATCATAGATAAACTTACTAAGCTGGGCATAAATCCCTCCGTCACTCGATGGGTTGCCAACTGGCTTACTGACTGGACCCAGACTGTAAAAGCAGCTGACTCCAAATCCAGCTCCAGACAAGTGACAAGTGGAGAACCTCAGGGTTCAGTCTTCAAACCGCTCTTGTTCGGCATCTACTTCTCTGAAGTACAGTCCAACACTAAGGGACTCTGGCTAATGACTGCAAACTGGGAGCCATTATTGAATCCACAAATGATGTGGATATTCTACAAAAGGGCCTTACAGAAACAGATGCTTGGTGCCAGAGCCATGGACTCAAGCTTAATGCCAAGAAATGTATAGTTATCCTCTTTGGGAAAAAACATGTACCCATGAATTACCACATAGGTGGCAGTACACTAAACACCGAAGGTGTAATGAGAGACTTAGGGACACAGGTGGACAGTGGTCTCACCTTCGATAACCACATCACCACAACAGTCAGGAAATCCTTCTATGTGGCACACCTCATCACTAAGGGCGTTTCATCCAGAAAAAAGGAGGTCATTGTCCCACTGTACTCATCCCTCATTAGACTCATTATAGAATACAACACCCCATTTGGTATGTACCTCATAAGACATCTGCAACAGCTAGAAAGGCCACAGAAATACCTCACTAAAAGCATCACAGGCCTAAAGCAGATGCCCTATGCTGACCATCTAAAAAAGCTCCAGCTATACTCTGTGGCATATTGTCTACTCAGAGACGATCTCTAAAAAGGCCATGTCAAACCCTGAGTTGTTGGACATGCTCCACTTAAAGAAATCCCAATCCCTCAGAGCCACAGACTCCAGGGATCTAAGCCTTGTCATCACAATGAACAAAACATGCTGGAGGGATAGGTTCCTGACCAGTGACTCCTCAGACTCTGGAATAGACTTCCCATACATGTCAAGCAGAGTGTCTCCTTGGCCCTCTTCAAAAGGAACCTTGATGATTGGATGGGAGCTAGGAAATTCACCCCGGGGATCACATCAGTCACCCTGCTAGACAGGGGTCTAGGTAAGTAAATATTGTGGGAAGAAATATCCAGGGAATTTTTATGGCTAGGCTTGTATAGGCCTTGGGGCCAATAGCCTAGTACCAGCCTATGAACCTATGACAGTACATGCAAGGGTATTACTAACCTGCCTCGCATCACATCCACTGCAATCTACAGGCATGGGCTTCCTGGTTCACAGCCTGCTCATCTGCCACTGTGAAAGACATAAGAGTAATATTTAGCCATACCTATCCATAATGTACATGAGCTGGCAATTATTAAACAGGTAGTGGACTGATACTAACACACAGCTGGTACATCCCCCATCCTCCTAGCCTCTTGGATCAACTGATCCAAGAGAACCCCCTTTCTCCGCTTCAGGTCGGCATAGTGATGCCTGACCTGCTCACACTGGTGAGGTCATGGGCGAGACAGTCCCAGGCTTCTGCTTTGTATTGGGAACCCTGGTACTGGCCCTGCAGCAGTCTCTGGTCATGGTCTTTCACAAGGAGTCCTGCCATGTCTCTGGACTCCTGGATGCTCCAGCGCTGCGCCCGAAAGCACACACCCTCTCCCATACCAGTCATAGTGCCTACAGGAGGAAGTTGCAACCAGTTATAAGATGTATTCCCACCTGTTGGGTTTAAATAGGGCCGATTTCCCACACTTTGCCATGATTGGACGGTTTTGAAAAGGCTAAGCTATAGGCAAACCTGCGTATCTAAGGTTGGCATTGCTTAAAGGGGTATACCAATGGGCAAACTGATTTAGCTGGCCTACACATTGCTTACACCTACTAAGCAGGGCTGTGCAATGCTTAGCGTTGCTTAATTTTTAATTTGTATACTAGTTGCAGTTTGGCATTGATTTATTATTCATTACATGTTATATATGTGTTTGGTATTCATGATTCATGTGTACTTACACTGCATGGGGTCCTTGTGTTTATTAGGAGATTTCAACACTTTATTACAGTGACACCTCACATCTGGGCTTAATGCAGTACTCCAGTTCATATATATATATATATATATATTATGTAGTAGGATATACAACATAAAACTGTATATAGATGCATTCTATGTGGGCAAGACTGTAAATAAACTCAAGCGAAGGATTTCATGTCATCTGTCAGAAATCCGCTCTGGATGTAAAAATAATGCACTAGCCAAACACCTTTCTCTTCATAACAGACACACAGGTTTTAAGTTACAGATCCTGGATCGCATAGACATGGGTGATCTTGAAGGAGACATCCCGAATATTCTGGAGAAATATGAACTCATGTGACAATTAAAGCTAAACTCATTTAGAAAGCCTGGACTAAACTACTACTGTTCAATTAAAAGTGCACTGGAACTTAGAAAATTGCCACATTGTTTACATGATTAATTGTATTTTATTTTATTTTTTTCTACAAATTGGTTTTAAATACCATTTTAAATCATTTGAAATTTAAGTGTATATTTTGTTTCCATCATCATGCATATATTTTTTTATTTTTATTTTTTTCTGGTTCTCTTTTTTCCACTTTATTCAGAATGATGGTAATAACAATACTAACTAATTATACAATTATATAGGTTTTTAGGGTTCTTGTACACAGACCTGAAGAAGTCTAGAAGGACGAAAGCGATCTTTGTTAACAATAGGTTATGAAAATAGAAACTGATTTTACATGCAAAATGTATATGTATATATTTATATATAATTTTTGATCGCAAAATGAACTAAGGTTGATATATTTCCAGCCATGTAGTATATTGTCTTGTATAAAATCACAGACTTAATAATCTACTTAATAATTTGGTTAAATAAGATGTACCATTAAAGTACATTAGGGCTATATATTATTATGACAGCTACTAGGTAGGGCAGGACCAGCTCGAATGTCACACTGATGGGGAAGGGATGTGAATTTAACATGTGTACCAATAACACTTTGTTTTACAGCACAATAAACCACTCCCATGCCTGATAAAAAGTATATATATATATTTAGAAAGCTTGTGAGGAAATTATTACTCTATTTTTTGTTTTACTTGGATCACTTGTCTGTGTACTTAATAAAGGATTTTTGACTGGAAACAGACTGCCTGCCTTGCTTGGATTACTTTCGAATACTTAGTAATGCTGTAGAATTATATATTTTCTATTATTACTTTTTGACTTGACGAGTTTACGTTTGCTACTTCTACTACTATTGTCTGATCTGATTAATATACAGTGATTAACTAGAAATATATGTACTGAAAATCTTCCACACAGAGAAGTTTTTTATATTCTAAGAGCTCTGCTCTCAGACATGCCCCCTTCACTCGTACATGATTGGTGTCCATTCAGGAGCTCAGGCAGTGCGCCTTCATTAATATGCCTGGTGCGCTGCCATCCTGCTTCTAAATGTCCGCTTCCATGCAGGACTAAGCTAGTCCTGCATGGAAGTATAGTGAATCCGGGAGACAGAGCTTTGCTCAGATCTCCTGAAAGTCATAAAGCCATAAAACACTTCTACTCTTCCTACAGGAGCTACAACCTATTCTCTAGCACAAACATTGCATCTCTGGCTCCATTCAAAATTGTGGGATAACATCTTTATGGCTTAACCCATAAAGTAATTTAATTTCGAGAATATTTTGCAAAGTCAGGGTGGCTTAAGATTAACCTCTTCACTTCCAGTATATGCTGTTACAATGTATACATTTAAACTGAATGGACACCGAGCATGTACGAGTGCAGGGGGCGTGTCTGAGAGCAGAGCTCTTAGAATATAAAAAACTTCTCTGTGTGGAAGATTTTCAGTCCATATATTTCTAGTTAATCACTGTATATTAATCAGATCAGACAATAGTTACAATACTACATGTACATTTTTTTTCCTTCCAGCAGGGTGCACTGTTGATACATTTTAACATAAGTAAACCTCATGAATGCATTTTTAGCACAAGCATCTGTACAAATCAGTTTGATATACTAATGACATATAATTACTTACAAAATTCCAGCTAGCTCTGCTAGCATATGTCACAAATCCACTGCCCTATTTCTCCTGGCATGGCTGGCAGCATCTCCTATCATCACATCCATATAAAAAGAAAAGTGATAGAATGTGTTTACATTATCAAGAAGAAGAAACTACGGAATATGTGTTTTTGAAATGTAAAAGACTAAAAAAAGTTATGGGAAACTAAACAAGTTTTTTCAAAGATATAAAAAAGTAGATAAAATAAACATGAATATCATTAAATGTAGATATTATAAAAACAGAAGTAAAGAATATGTTAAAAGAATAGGTAAAAGTTATTTTATGTTATATGGACTATATTGAATGAAATAAATGAAATTATGTTTAATGTTAAATAGATTTTAGCAACAATATTAAGTAAAATCAAATAGTGGTTATGGAAAAAAGAGTTGAGGTCTAATAGGGATGAAAACTTAGTGTGATTATAAGGGACATTCTAAATATGTGTAAACAGATTTATATATCTACATATTTGTACATCTGTAAATATCTGTATATATGTAAATATTTTGTAAATAACACTTCTTTTGTATATAAATAAAGGACCACTGCTCTTTTTGGTAAGTGCCATGGGATTTTTTATATCCACCTGAGCTACCACCAACTCAGACAGGTGAATCCTCAGTTTAATATCTCATTCAAAGGACGACACACACAGGAGTGCAGCACACCCCTCCCCCACATGCAGTTCTTTGTAAGTTTTGCCCCATTTCATTTTTCACTTCCATGTTCATATCTTGCATTGGCTTTTTTAATCCAGCAGGGGATGAGAAGCAGGATGTTGATGATTCATTTTACTTCCTGATTGTTGGGTCTCCAAGTTCTGGTTGTACAGCAGAGTGAAAATGGGTACATTGCCATAGCATTCCTTTTGTAGCTTAACACCACTTGCCTTTTTCTGCTTATGTTTACAGTCTTTGGACTTATATCCACTTGTATTGACCATCAGTACAATTTGGATTTCTGCTGAGTGATCTGCAGTCCATTACCTTCACCTTGTGGTGACCATCATTTTGGATATCTACATGGAGCAAGAACAGATAACTGAGAAAGCCCTTCTACCTGCCCCACTTTGCTCATGGCAACAATGGTCTATTTCTGGACCTGGTCACAGATGATACTGACAGCATCCCTGCCTCAGCAGCAGATGACTGCTTACAAACATAATGTTCATCACTGCCATCACTTTATAGGGTGCTAATTGGGAAGATGTTTAGGATGGCATACAGTTTTGTAAACTCCCTTCACGTCTAAATGCAGATAGCTACTCAGGAATTCATCTCCAAGTGATGCCAGACTTTAGCTAACTGTGTGCTTCTCTCTCTCAGAATAAGAATGCTTCACCAAGTATCAGCAATACAGTTTTAATAGATGCCAGACTTCTATTTATAGTAAAGAAACTACATTTAATATGCAGCTCTCCTGACTGTGTTGAATGCATTTCCATTCTACAACTTCATGCTTTATTCATGCTTGCGTGTATAAGATGACAAACAATAAGAGTGTGTGTGTCTTGGGGGGAGCAGGCTATTATCTTTTGGTGATCAGATAAATAAGAAAAGGTGTTTTTTTTTTATTTTTTTGCATTTCAGAACTTCACTTGAATGCAGGTATATTTCTTTTGTTAACAGACTTTTAATGGTGGAGATTGAGAAAAGACTTGAAATGTATAATGAGAATCATTTTTCATTGGTATAGAGCATATTGGGGATGTGCTCCAACTGTTTGCCCTATTAGTTCATGATATTATGTTATGTGTTCACAGCTACTTTTGGCTGAAGTCAAAGGATGGAAGAAAACACAGAGGAGTGATACTCTTGGGTTTCAGGTTTCTATACAAACCTGCAAAACTTAGCGAACAACAAAAAATCCCTGTTTCTAGGAGTTCACCTAATTTCCTTACGAAACTGAAGAAGATGCTGTTTAAAAAAGGTGGCAACAGTACCGCTGTCATCCCTTCAATCCGTCAGTGCAGTGTGAATACAGTAGTGTTTCTTTGCAAGGTTTTGTTTTAAGAATCCCTTTCAGTGGGAAACTAAAAGATAGTGGCGTCACGTGTATGTTAATGACATTCAGCTGCCACCACTTTCTAGATAAGATAGTCACAGACATTATTAGTATGAGGCAGATTACCCTCCACATTCAAACATAGCATGCATGCATGTGCACACCCTTGTATTTTTTGCCATACTCCGCCTATTGACAAAAACCCATACACTCACACACTCAGATAAATTTTCGCCATTAGCAGCATGTTATCCACTTTCTTTCACATATGCACTGGCCAGACAAATACAATGTAAGAACATACAATGGATCTAATGCAAACTTGTGTAGTTATACATGCACACACACACAATATATATATATATATATATATATATATATATATATATATATATATATATATATAAAATTATGGCAGCACTTGAAATAATCAAAATTAATGATTCACAGTCAGTGGCTGTTTCAGTTACTCTCTGCCAATTATTCATGCTGAGTTATCTTTTCCTTGAATGAGTGATGGCGATTTTTGATGCTCTTAACTTGCAATTGACCCTTGTTACTAATACTAATAGAAACTGTTCCTCTATCAATATATTGTATTTCCACAGTTCATTCACACTGTTCTTCCCAGGTCTGTATGGCAGTATCAGAAATTCTCCAGTAAACTGTAATAATTTTAATGCTTTTGTAAAGTTCTTTGTATATTTCTTTATCTGCATTTACAATGTCCCCACAGGATTATGATATTTCTACAGAGGAAAAACAATTATATTATGTATACCAAGAAAAAAAATCAGCTGACTACCTCATTGGAAACAACACTGTATCTGATATCATTGTCACATCTGATCAAAGTGACACCAAGCCATATACAAACAAATGCGCACATACACATAGACACAGACACACACACATCTATACATTTATGTTTTTCTGCACACATATATAAACTTAATATATATATATATATATATATATATATATATATATATATATATATATAGATTAGATATAGATATAGATATACACATACATATATATATATATATATATATATATATATATATATTTATGTGGGTCTACTTGACATTATTGAAATATCAGTAGACCGACTTTCAAATGACGGAGGCGACAATGCTGAAACGTAACATAGACGACTAAAAAATTACCCAATAATGTGCAATGTACCTCTCACGTAATGCAACAACAAAAGCAATAACTCATCCCATGTAAGCACTGCCCTGTTAAATAAACGTACTGAACAACTACCGAACTCTCTTTCAAACCCTGCCCACAAACCAATAGCCATGTGAAAGTAAAAAATCCCACTGAATATTCATATGGGTGCCCCGCAAAAATATTCAGCAGAGATTTGTTAAACCAAAAATCACAATCACTTTAATTTAAAAGTTTATGTTTTTGCGAGGGGCTGCAACCCCCAAACCCCCTGAAAATTAAATATACTAACTCCGAGATTGCACAACAGTGCGAAAATGAGTGGATTTCTTGTTCCACTCAGCTTGGATTCAGCATTTCAATCATTCAGTCATCTGAATGTTGGCATAGTATAGTTTCAGTTATATGAAGCTTCACTCTTTTGGTCTTGGTTATTTGAAAGTCGGTCTGCTGACATTTCGGTAATGTCAAGTAGACACATGCCATAGATATATATATTCTTATAAAATATATAGATATAAAAATATAATGCACATATATCAAATATGGTGTGTAATATCTAAATATTACAAATTTGGCATACACAACAACAACAAAAATATTGTCAGTGCACCACACCAAGAGACTCTAAAATCGAAACTCACTTTCAATATTGACAGTCTCATCCATTAACACACCTCCTACACTGTAATTCCAAACAAATGAAATACAAAACAAAACCTGCTTACTGTCTTTTTGCAGGGGAGAAAGCCACCGTTCACCTTCTTATGTGGGGCTTTGCCCCATACCTCTATTTATACATAAGAACAGATTCATTGCTAGTACTCACTGAGGTATCACATTGCCAGTGGTTAACACAAACACATAGGTTACAGAATGAAAACATTGCTGGTGCGTACTTACATATCAAATATATAGCAGATATCAAGCAATTCATTTATTGCTCCTTCCAACTAGCTTCTATACATTTACATGTTGATCTATTCGAAAAGCGACCATATCTTGCTAACTACATCACAAGTATGTGTCAGCACAGCATACAGAGATCATCAGTGTGCCATGCCATAGTGTTGCTCAAACTGTTGAGATATGGCTTTGTATTTAGGTGCTGTGGCTACTGCATGCAGCTGCAGCTTAGAGGACATTTTGCCCCATTGACAATTCTCTCTTTTTTTAAGGTTTTTATAACCAATGTGGCTCAGCCATTGGCTGAGTCCTATAGCAAAGCATTTGATTCCTAACTAACATCATTGTGGTATCCTAGGGGCAACCATCCACTAGTTGATACCGTAATATACTGAGTCATTCTGTGATTTAGTACAGCCCACCAATTCAACAATCATGCAGACACCATGAAAATGAATACATCGCGGTACAAGAACCACAGGGCAAGACTGGCTTACAGGAAGAGAAATATTAACAGTTAACAGAGTAGGAAATTGCCTGGAAGAATCAGCTTTGTTACTGCTGTAAATGTGTTCGCAAGAGTTATGATGACCTCAGGGGGAGCCAGTACAAAACAGGTGAACAAAGGTAAGGTATCGCCAGCAGAGAGAAAGTGCTGTAAATGATCTGTATAGGTCAGAGGTGAGAGATGCCTTGAAATATTGAATCA
Source organism: Protopterus annectens (assembly GCF_019279795.1). Taxonomy (NCBI): domain Eukaryota; kingdom Metazoa; phylum Chordata; order Ceratodontiformes; family Protopteridae; genus Protopterus; species Protopterus annectens. Next base: position 341,599,175 of record NC_056733.1, on the reverse strand, counting down.
GATTCTGGGGTTTTCATCTCTGCTTTTGAGCTTAAGATTCTACATATAGGAAGGATAAGCTGAGTTAAGACCTCCACTAAGGACCATGCATTTTGTAGTTGGCATGAAAATGCTGAAATATTGTATGTGTGCTGTTTTGTTAGTTTTTCTATATCTCAACTGCTAATAAAAGTCTACAGTTAATACCTAGTGACTGTAAGTATTTATATTGAGCAGCCCTGCATCGTCTCTAAAAAAACAACTTGTGAAAAGAGATGCAATAAGGAAGTATCTTCATCTTCAGAGCTTAAAGCTTTTGCCACTGAGACATATAATGTGAAGCAGTCTCTTTTGGGTGAGTAGAACTTAATCACAATTCCTCTCCATTTATATATATTATCACTTTGGTTATCTGTTTTAAAAATTTAATTTGCATTTTGTGTATTTCAGAAATAAAGCTATTAGCATTTTCCTTCCTGGATTTTAAAGAACACACGAAAAGCAATGCATATATTTTTACAGTATATATGAGTCCACTGAAAGTAGAATCTAGGTCTGCAGTCTCTGTAGCCTCCCCTGATACTGATGACAGAGCAGAAAACAAAGCAAATGGACTAAGAAATTCTTCAGTGAGAAGTCTGTCATTTAGAGTCCCAGAAACCATTTGGGAGTCCAAATCTACACAGATTTCTCTAGTCTTCTATGAAACAGAAATTAATGCATGCAAAGTAAAACGTGATTTACTGGGGAGTCATTTTACAGCAGGACTCCAGTCTTGTTTAACCACACAAGGAAAAACTAAGGCATTTGCAGTAAGAACTGAAATAACAAAACATTCAGTGGTCACTGGATTTTGCTTGGTTGTGATTATTCACGTAACTATACCAGCAGTACTAGAGTCTGAATCACTTGTGAGGCCTGAGGTCACAAAACAAGAGAGACAGGGCTCTAACACCATAGCCAGTTCTCACACGTGTTTTGCTGCACAAACTGAATCTACCTTAGCCAGTCCTGAACCCACTTGTTGTGTTTTAAGAATTGGAAGAAAATGAGCTAGAGAAGATACAGACGTGATCGTGTCTCCTTTTGCCTCTGGATTGAACTTCAGAAATGCTTTTCTAGTATTCCTTTCTGAGACTGATTTAAAGGGCTCCATATTGAACGTGCAAGACTCAATAATGCAATTCTTTCAACTACAAAAATTAAGTTGGATTTAAGACATATAACAGCAAATGTTGAAAGTTGCCATTACACATTTGAAGCATTTTTTGCAGAGGAACAAGTCCCCCTCTACCACCCAATGCGGGGGGCTGTACCCCCAATACCCCCACTGTGTATATATACTGAGTCTGAGACTGGCATACCATGGAGAAGAGGCAATACTCTAACATATAGCAATTTTATAGTTAGCACATATTTTCCCATAATCACAGTTAAATTATTGCAGTTCCAAGCACCCCAGTTACAGTCCTCAGTCATGCAACAGGAATCCAGCTTAAAGGATCTAGAAAAATATTTTCTTGTTCGGATTGGTACAACAATCAGAAGGCAAGAAAGATCACAATACGTGCAGCTCAACACACTTAGGAGCAGTGAAGCAACATCTACCAGCCACAACAGTGAAAAACTAAATAATAATCTCATAGGGCCATTCTCTTTATATTCAGGAGCAGAACATGGGGAAGAACCTGATGCTTCTTCAATCTGCTCTTCAGCTTCAGAAAGTAAGATGCAGGCTGACACAGGAAACCCTGTATGTGGTCAAAAAGTCATGCAAGTTGTAGAAGACAGTTGTTGGCTAAAGTCTGTGCTTGACACAGCTTTTCAAAAGTTGTACAGCTGTGCATATGAAGTTTGCTCAGTCTGTACAATAAAACGTTAAAGACAGAAGCTAAATGCATGATGGACAAAAGCTCCAAACCAAAGACATTATTTGTACTGTTTGCTAAATTTAATGATTGTATCCAAAGGCATGTTTTGATCATTTTAGTCCTAATTACAATATGACAATCAATAAAATTTTCCTTATCTATAAAAGCATCTTTTTATTTAAAAACAGAGAATATTCACCTTGAAATGTAAAAACGTCGATTAGTTTTGATGCTAACATTATTTCATGATGAACAGTGATATTCATTACCTTCTTGTCATATATGAATGATGTTGTGATTCCTTGGGGGGGGTTGAAAGAAAGTGTTGAATTCATTCAGGTATGTGCATTAATAGTGTAACGAGTGACTTAAGAAATTAAAATACTGAAGTGCTCGGTGATCATCATCCTTTAAGAATTCAATAATTTGCTATATTTCATTATTGTAGGGCCACAATGAACTGTAGCATGTCAAAACACCATAAGTGTGTGTCCAGGAATAAGTGAACAACGTTGTGTATTAGGAAATGTTGCCACCACTGCTGTATTATCGGTTGATAGTGTAATATAATCAGCAGACATAACTCACAAGCAGACGTAGGCTATGAAAATGAGTTAATGACTTTACAATATCAGGTTTAGAACAGACAGAGACATTGTGAAGCACATTCTAACAAATGAGGCATGTATGCAGGTTACCAGCTAAGGTGGTCTCTTTGTAGTCACATATATTAAACTGAATACAATGTAACAGTATTTTTATGTGTATGTGTGTGTGCATATATATATATATATATATATATATATATATATATATATATATATATATATGTGTGTGTGTGTGTGTGTGTGTGTGCGTCTATGTATTTTAGACTTGTGTTCACACATGGTATGTGATATCTGCTCATAGTCGACACTGCAGCACTTGTCCATTGTCATTACATCTCAGTTAAAAATTATATTTATTTTCCTGAATAGAAGAGTTTTCTATCAGTATATTTAGGTGTGGTCCCCTCCCCCAGGACTTTTAAATATGTATCCAGTGACATACTGATATAAAATACATGAAGACAGAGTAGTTGGTACCATGCACTGTGTAGCTGAGGGTCATGATATGATTTGCTAAGAAATTTGACAGAATATTTCAGTTCACCATAAATATACACACTGACATTTTCTCAGGCTAAAAAAATCTCAATATACCATATTATTCCTGTGTGCTACAGAAACCAAAAGTAACAATATTACCCTTTTCTCAGAAAAAAGTGATAGCTTTTGTTGTTCTAAATGATATACCAAAAGTGTTTATTTTCCTGTTCTGCAGCTATGCACATAGTTAAAATTATTCTACCTGTGTGCCCTAAGCTCTAGTATCTCATGCAGTGTGATGTATAAGGCTGGCCACACAGGTGTCCTGTCCTGAAAATTTCATAAGAAACAACTTGAAACATTTTAGAAAATACTGATATTTGTAGGTAGGATCAAAGTCAGACCAGGCTGGGACCAATTCTGGCACAGATGGATAAAGCCATAATTGCGCACCACATTTCTCAGGTCATAGGTTCATAGGTTCATAGGTAGGTACAAGGCTATCTGCCTGAAGGCATTTATAAGCCTAGCCAGAATGTGTTAGCTTTCGCCGCCCCCTTAGATTAGTTCCCTGTGCCTCTGTCCAGCAGAGCCAAAGAAGTGATCCCCGGGGTAAACTTTCTGTTTCCCATCCACTTGTCAAGGTTTCTCTTGAAGAGGGTTAGCAAGAAGCTCTGCCTAATGTAGATTGGAATCTTGTTCCAGAGCATGGGAAGTCTCTGGCACAGGAATCTATCCCCCCAGCATGTCCTATTTATTGTTGTGGTGAGGTTTAGATCCCTGGAGCGTGTGGCTCAAGGGGATATGTTTTCTTTAGGTGGAGCATGTCCATCAATTCTGGATTGGACATGGCCTTGTATGTCAGGCAGAGATCACCTCTGAGTAGGCGGTATGCAACTGAGTACAGCTGGAGTTTCTTCAGTCAAGCTGCATAGCGCATCTGCTTGAGGCCAGTGATCCTCTTGGTGAGGAACTTCTGTGGTCTTTCCAGTTGTTGCAGGTGTCTTGTAAGGTACATCCCAAATGGGGCATTGTACTCTATGATGGGTCTGATGAGTGATGAGTAGAGGGGCCCAATGACCTCTTTCGATCTGGATGCAAACCCTTTTGTGATTAGATGGGTCACCTAGAAGGATTTTCTAACCACTTTGGCAATGTGATTATCAAAGGAGAGGTTACTATCTACTTGGGTCCCCAGATCCCTTATTACGTCTTCCGTATTTAGGGGGCTACCACCTATGTGGTAGTTTGTGGGTACTTTGTTTTTTCCAAAGGGTATGACTATGCACTTTTTGGCATTTAGCTTGAGGCCATGGTTTTGACACCAGGTATCTGTCTCAGTGAGACCCTTTTGGAGGATGTATGTGTCAGCTGGAGAGTTATAGCCCCTAGTTTGCAGTCATCTGCGAACTTGGTCAGCCATAGTCCTCCTGTGCTTGCCTGTACCTCTGAGAAGTATATGCTGAACAGGAGGGGTCCTAGAACTGAGCCCTGGGGAATGCCACTTGTAACCGGTTTAGAGTCAGACCTAGCTCCCGCAACTCTTACCGTGTGGGTTCTGTCCGTGAGCCAGTTGGCAACCCATCTCATGACACAGGGGTTTATGTTCAGGCTCTTGAGCTTGTCTATAATACCTGAGTGGGGAATGGTGTTGAAGGCCTTTGCGAGGTCTAGGTAGGCTGTGTGGACCACCTTTCCCTCGTCTATAGCCTTGGTAACTGTCTCAAAGATGTCCACCAGGTTTAGGAGGCATGATCTGCCCTTAACAAAGCCGAACTGGGTAGGGTCCAGTGTTTGGAGGTTTCCAATGTTTTTATTAATGAGATCCATGATAATGCACTCCATAGTTTTGCAGACCAAGCTAGTCAGGCTTATAGGGTGGTAGTTCTCGGGGTCCATTGTGTCTCCACCTTTGTGGAGTGGAATAACCATTTCTGTGCGCCACTCTGTGGGCACATAGCCTGTGGAGAGGCTGAGTTTAAACAGTGTGTATAGGTGAGGGGTTAGTTCATCTTTGAGCTAGTGTAGGACGCAGCCTGGGACACCGTCCGGTCCCATTGATGCTGTGTTTTTGGCTTTGGAGAGGGCTGTTTTAACCTGAATGTCTGTGATTTCAGGGGCACTACATTCTTCTGGTATAGTTATGGGCCCTTTTGGAGGTGAGAGGGGGGTGAAGTTTGGACAGAACCTGTCTGCCAGGATGTTGGCTATATCAGTTGGTTCAGTGTATTTTGTGCCATTCTGCACTAACTCTGAGCAGATATGAGAATTGCCACTTAGATTCTTGACATAGCTAAAGAATGCCTTGTGGTTACCTTTGGAGTCCATGGCAATTTTTCTTTCAAACTAGCCTTGGATGATTTTATGATGCAACATAGTTTCTTGCTGATACTGATCAGGGATGTCTTCCCTTCTTGGGAATTTACTCTTTTCTGTACTAGTTTCCTCCTTCTATTGTATAGCTTGTTTATGGCAGGGGTCCAGCAGACTGGTTTCCTTTTCTTGGAGGAGTGAGTCTTGGCTTTGTTTGGGATAGCACGATCCATGCATTCTTGTAGGTGTCCATAGAGTGCATTAGCAAAGGATTTCTCAGCTTGGACAGCATTATCCTTTAGCATGGGGGCTTTGAAACTTCCCACCTCGGTCTTAAGTAACGTGAAGTTTGCTTTTGAAAAGTTTTTCACAGAGGTTTCTTTGACTGGGAGTGGTGGCGGAATGTGGATATCCAGAGTGATTAGTTTATAGTCAGATCTAACCAGCGAGGGGCTGACCTCCAGTGTGGAACACCGGTCGCCCATGTTGGTGATGACCAGGTCCAATCTATTGTCACCTCTGGTGGGGGTGTTGACCAGTTGATCCAGGGCATTTGAGGTTATAAATTCTAGGAAATGTTGGGCAAGGGAGTTCGTACTTCAGTAGTTCTCCCAGTTAATGTTTGCGTAATTGAAATCACCCAATATCAGGGTGTTTGGTAGGACCTTTATGTTTCCCAATGTTTCCAGGAATTAGGAGTGGGGGTCCTGGGACATGGTGGATGATATGTAGCAAGCTATAATTTGAGTAGCAGTTTTGCCCATTGTTAGTTGCATGTGGATGATCTCTAAAGCATCGTGTTGTGCCACTAACTTGGAGGTGTGGGTATCCTTGATGAATATGGATACTCCCCCGCCTTTTGTATTTCGGTCCGGGTTTTGTGGCCGAAATGTATGGTATGAGTTGTAGCCTGGTAGTGCTGGGGTGCTCTCTGGAGCCTTAAACCAGGTTTCTGTTACTGCACATATATCGATTTTGTCCATACTGAGTAGTGCCTCGAGTGCCTGCATTTTGAGGTTTAGACTTCTGACATTGAGCAGCATTACCATCAGTTTTTTGTTACTTGTGCTATTTACGGCAGTGGGTTTGTCTTTTGAGCCTTGCCTAAAAAAGGCACTATGGGGATGGCAAGAGCCTTGGCCAGTATTCGAAATTCTAAGGGTGACAGGTGCAAGCCATCTCTAGAGAAGCAGCGTGGCTTGTCAAGCATGTCATCCCAAGCTGACAGACACTGGATCCCCTTTGAATGACACCAGAAGCTTAGCCAATTGTTGAAATTGATAATTTTTTCTCTATACCATGGTATCATTCTTGGTGAGGCAGGATGCTACTCAGGGTCAGGGTCATACTGGCCTGGGCTACATGATCAGAGAGCTCCTCCATGTCTCTTTTCACGTAGTCCAGGGAGGTACGGCTCAGGTCATTCACACCAACATGGACAATGACAGAGTCATATTTGTACTTGCTCTGGAGTGACCTGAGTGCTTGTGTTATGTGGCGGATCCTGGCACTCAACAGACAGCTAACAGTAACCTTCTCCTTGTTCAGCCTAGTGAGTGGGACGTCAGTATGCCTGACTATAGAGTCACCTATTACTAGTGTGTTGGGTATGTTAGTTTGCCATAAGGGCTGTGATTGTGTGGCACACTGGTTTTGTGAAGTATGTGTTTCATGGTTTGTGTTGGGGGTGGAGGTTGCTTGGATGTCTGCTTTGGAGGTCTCTGTTGCTTTTGCAGATTTTTATTTAGAGCCTCTGAGTATGTTTTTGTGTATTTATGTGTGTTTTCAGGTCAGAGTAGCTTTGCAGGTGTTGGAAGATCTGGCAGGGGTAGGTGAGAGTGGGAGGTGGATACTGATGCACTGTTCTTGGGTGACAAAAAAAATGGTAGCTTAGTCTGTACACCGCCACCAAGCAAGCATACCTTGCCTGCTATTCAGCAGAGGAAGACCTGGGATTTGGGTCGGGTCCTACCAACCCACTGATGGCTGCTCTCAGTGCACATGCATTAAGGGGCACATTAGGGAACAGTATTTTAGACACATAGATTTGGGTGCTGATAAACAGCTCTTGATCTATGAGGAATGAATGGACTAATAGACCACCAAGAAGGCTGATGGTTATTAGGCACTGGTGACCCTAAAATGAAAAATTCAGACCCAAATGACCATTTTTCAGATAATTGATAGTTGCTGTTCATCAGTTTTGGATTAACAAATATAAAAGCTATGAAATATATAGAGTATTATGTAAGTTCAGGTCCAAAATGGTATTCATTTCTCTACAAAAGTAATGCTTTTATTCTCATGTGCTTTACTTACATCTTGTGATGCCAAGCTGAATTTCATGGATTTTCTGTAGCCTCTCCTTTCTCATCTGATTAGGAATGATGACTTTGACAGACATGAACAACAGTCTTTGAACACCTGATAATTCCTCGTGCTATACAAAATAAAGTCAAAATCTTTGAGTTGTTACTAACATTTTGTTTGCTCATCCATACATGATGACTTCTAGTTGTGTATTCTCTGCATTGTCTTTTACATATCTATTTTACACATCAAGACTATCTGTGAAAATAAGTAGCTAGGAAACCACTCATATCTATTTTAAATTGTACTCTAGCAAGTCTGTTCATTACTGCTCAGTAAAAGTTCTACTCAAGGTATCAGCAATTTGCATTTTTTTGTAAATTCAGTGACATTCTGTGAACTCTAGTTTGTACTTCATCAATTTTTTTCTTAAAATACTTTGCAAGACTATATGATCTAACTCTCCTGTAACGAGTCACATATTTAGTCATGAAACATTTGAAGCCCATATGAAATTGTCAGCTTTTATTTTTTTTCTGTGAGTGACTGATTTGTGTTTCAGTCAAAGCTCTGAACTCGTACAGGTTCATACATTCATTGGTGTATACTAGGCTAACGACCACTAGTGCCCTTATAAGCATGGCCATGGACCCAAATGTGACCCAAATATTTGATTTATTTAGAGGGTGATTTATTGGCTGCCTCTGTCCATCTGAGATATAGGTGCCAGACCAGGGGTGAATTTCTGATTACTCATCCATTGGTCCATGTTGCACTTAAATAGGGATGGGAAAAACTCTGCTTCAAATGGATGGATTGCCCATTCCAGAGAATTGAATTCTCTGAGAAACATATCTGTCCTCCCCACATGTCCTGTTTATGCCACAAGCAAAGTTTAGTTCATTTAATCTAGTAGTTTTGATGCTGTTTGTTTTGTGGATGTGCAAAAGTTTCATCAAAACAGGGTCCAGGAATGTTTTGTATGCCAGGCAAGAATCACCCCTCAGAAGTCTGTATGATAGTGAGTAAAAAGACAGAGGTTTGAGATTATCAGCATAGAACATTGTGTTTACTCCCTGTATTCTTTTTATAAGGAACCTTTGTGGACATTCCAATTGCCTATGTATCTGGTCAGGTACATACTGGAAGGGGCATTATACTCTATTATGGGTCTGATGAGGGCCAAGGACAGTGGTATGATGACCTCTCTGGAACTAGATGCCATGCCCTTGCTTCTAAGTTGAGCAACACAGAAGAATTTTTTTTATTACCTTGAACACATGTTGGTCAAAGGCTAGGTTACTATCTACATTGATTCCAGATCTCTGACTAATGAATCAACTTTTAGGGGTGTTTTATTGATGACATAGTTAGCTAGGGTGACAAACATCCCAAAAGGTACTATAATGCATTTCTTGGTATTGTGTTTTAAGCCACAGATTTGGCACCAAGGGTTTGTCAGAGTTAGACTTACCTGAAGGGTGTTCTCATCTTGTCGGGATTCAATGACTGCTCCCAATCATCTGCAGACTTGGTTAGCCAGAGACCATTCACATTGGCTTTGACATTCCAGAAGTAGATGATAAAACAAGTGGGCCTAGCCCAGAACACTGGGGGACTCCACTGGTGACCAGCCTCTTTGTGGAGGTGGCCTCACTGATTCTAACCTTCTGGGTCCCATCAGTGAGCTATCCAGCATGTTATAAAGGGATTTATACCTAGTTCTGTAAGTTTGTTGACAATGCCTAAGTACAGTATTGTATCAAATGATTTAGCCAGATACAGATAGGCAGTATGCACAGTTTTCCCCTCATCCATTGACCTTTTCAAAGAAGTCCACTAGATTCAGTAAGCATGACCTTCCTTTGACAAAGCCAGACTCTGATGGATCTAGTGTCTGGAGGTCTCCTATCTCCTTGTTGATAATTTCCATGATCTTTCTTTCCATGGCTTTGCAAATAAGACTAGTCAGACTAATGGGTCTGGAGTTTCCAGGATCTAGTGAAGATCCTCTCTTATGAAAAAGGTGACCATTGCACTCCTCCATTTACATGACACAAAACCTGTTTTAAGACTATAATTAATTAATGACTCCAGGGGTCCACATAAATCATATTTTAGACTGTTCAGGAAACATTCTGCGATGCTATCAGGGCCCATTTAGGCTATGTTCTTGACTTTAGAGAGCACAGCCTGTACATGCTCCCTAGTTATAGTTGGAGGGGTTAAGTCTGAGGGTATTTTTGGGGGGATGGTTGTGGGGGGGGGTAAACTTGGAACTGAATTTGTCTACTAAGAGGTTCATTATATCACCAGGCTTGGTGAATGTGCACCATTGACCACCAGTTCAGCACATTGCTGTGTACATCCCTTGACATTTCTGACACAACTGAAAGCCTTATGGCTATCCTTCACTGGGGAGGCTATCTTAACCTCACAGTTAGCTTTGATTGGCCTAATTATCCCTTTTAGTTGTCTATTTATTAGTTTTATGAGACAATCTTTATCTTTTTTTTTTAAAACAAGAAACATCCTATGAATTACCCTTCCTGATTTTTGCTATAGTTCTTTACTTTTATTGTATATTCTATTTAATTTGAGATGCCACCAAACTAGTTTGTTTCTGGGGTTGGTCCTGGGTTTACTTCTGATAGGTACAGCAGTCTCTATACAGCCATTGATATGGTTCTACAGAGCTTGTGAGAGCAATTCGGCATAAGCTGCTTTGTTCTCGGAGTTTGGAGGGGCATTGAATTTGATAAACCATCACTTATTAAAAGGTAATTTCCCTTTGAATAGTTCCTTTTACTGGTTTTAATGGGATTGTGGAGTTGATTTTGATTTCTAAGGAGATAGCTTTATGAATAGACCTTACCAGGGAGTGCAAAACATTGGGTTGGAGTAGCGTTCTCCCATATTTGTGATACGGTTGCCAACTGTACAGAATTTTTCCGGATTGCCCGGAAATAAAGGCTGTTGTCCGGTTGTCCAGATTTCACTGTGAAAATCCAGAAATTGCTTTTTGCAGGCTCGCCGCTCGGTCAGCATTTGAAAAAAAAACTTGACTGGTGCCTGCTTGGCCCTGCCGAGAGTCAGACTGCTGATGAAACATCAGCGAGTTATAACACTAACCAGTAACCGCTCACAACGTTGTCACGACTCACAACCCAACAACACCAGTGTCACCTAACCTTATTGTTGAGGTTGCTAAAGCAACCATATATGGGCATGCAAGCCATGGTGCCCATGCAGCATGAGGGACTGTAGATTCTCGCTCCATTCACCCGGGATCGCATGGAGGTGAGATTTATCAATGATCTTTACTGCCAAAAAGAACGATTTTTCAGTAGGGGTATTTGCCAAGAAGAGTTTCAAAAATGTGTATTAGCGCCGCTAATATAATACACATTTTTGAAACTCTTCTAGAGCATTAGTAACCAGCATATACCTAACCTAACTAAATGTATTGGAATTATAATTAATATAGTTTGGCAGTTTGATACTTGCAGTAAGGGACTCCCGGACTCCTCTTGCATCCGTCCGTCGCCGTCCTTGGTCTCCTCAGTGCTCTAGCAAACTTTAGGGTTTGGTAAAGAATGGGAGGGAGCAGGTTTTACCAATTAACAGGGTTAGCGCCTGTCCATTTTTACACAAGACAATTTGTGCAGTTGTGTTCTGGAAAAAAGCATGATAAGTGGCAAATGTCCTCTGAAATTAGAACATCGACTAGCCATAGCTGCATAAATAAACAAATGCTCTGAACTAATAAATAACATGTTATATGATATGAGACAAGAAAAAAAAAGCAACTCAAAATTCTATTACTTAGAGTGAGTTTTTACTTTGACAAACAAAACTGAACTTCGGCTTTTTGCACGGTTGTGTGAGAATGGTTTGTCCATTGTCCTGTCCTGAAAAATCTCACGTTCCCGTGGACCCGTGCCCCACTTTGGACATAATGAATGAAAATAAATATTGCACCAGTGACCAGTGGGTTTTACAGACGAGACCTTAGTAGTAGGCAGCCAGCAGAATGAATGATGACAACATACTGAATTGATAGAATAGATAGATAATCATTAGATCCGTCCGGAGTCCGGACTCTGTACATACTAGGCTAGCCCAGGTGGCATAAGCAGGAGGGTGGAGAGTAGTTCTTCTCAGTCCACAAAAGGCAAAAGCTGATGATGATGATCCGATCCCTACAATAAACAATACACAGACATATATACTACTTGATTAACTCTCATTTTCTCTTTGCTTGCTTCCTTTACCCTACACTACTGCAGTAACCGAACTGAGGCATTTCCCCAAAGGTGATTGGTTAATCTCAGTTTGCAAGTGAAAGCTGAGATAACCAATTACCACAGATTCAGCACCGCACCAGAATTGAAGAAAACAAACAGAAAATTCAGAAATCCAGGTTTGACAGCTCCTGAGACCTCACGAAAGTGAGGCATGTATAAAAACACCATGGATGCATCCACCTTATGCAAAGAAAAAGTGAAGGTGACTGACTAGTGACTGACTATGTGGAAAACAACAATAAATTATCTTTTAGGCGGGAAGAAGATTAGAAGGAGAAGGAATAAGGATTGGAATTTGGAAGAACTTACTGTAAAGATTGAAGCCAATTATTGTAGGTAAGTAAGTACAGTGTAATTTAATACAGAGTCAGACAGAGAATAACTTTCATTGCAGAGAAGGAGAAGGTATAAAAAAACAATAAATAATAAATAATACACGACAACAGCACAGTGCATTATTATTTATTAATGGAATGGCACGGTGATCATTTTATTCATAGTAATAAGTAAATGCGTGACTATACAGAGTAACAGAGACAGACAGATTCTAAATTTATAGATATATATTAATTAGATATATTCTAAATGTATAGATTGGTAGCAGTGTGGAAGAGTGGAACAATGTGGAAAGTATAGTAAAATTGAAAACCAGTGGGAAAAAGGGAGAAGAAGATATGGTGGATGGCAGTCTAGAGCATACCTCAACTGTACAGATTTCTGCAGAATGTTCCTCTATTTTCCTGGCAAATCACTGGGATGCTCTTGCTCTCAGGATTGTAGTCACTAAATGAGTGACACTAAATAATGACATACATTTGAGTTTCAGACTTCAGAGATCCTTCAGAAAAATGTATATGAAAACCAATCCTGTTACTCTAGCAACTTTCTAAAAGTTTATAAGAGCAATATTTAAAATATGCCCCTATTTCTACCCCCATTTTGTCAAGCTTTGTTCAGATTTTTTGCATTAAGAGGTTGAGAGGTATGGTATGGTCTAGTCTAGAGCTTAGCTGAAATGTAAAAGAAAACATAACATTGGTGGTATTATATGTTTGTAGTTGTAGAGGTTTATCTTGGGAGAAGTGCAAGAGCAAAGTAAGCAATCCAAATTTAGGTATTTTGTGTAGTGTGTTAGGTGTGATTTGAAGGAGTTTTAATTTTCAGTTTGAGGGAGAGAGAGTGTTGGTGTTCTACTTTTTTTTTCTTTGAGACCTTTTAGTATAATGAGTTCCCTGCTGCTGCATTGATTTGGATTACAAATAGGCAGCTGTTTCTTTCTTTTGTGGAGCATACAATTCTGCTTGCTTAGTAGTGCTCGCTTGTCTCGATAATGCCATTTACAGTCTCAGAAGGCATGGGATTGGGTAGTTTTCTACAGTAGTTTTCTGGTTTGTTAATGGGATTATGCTGCATTGTTTGTCACTAACTTAGCTAGCTCAATCCAGTCTGTTGTTGTAAGACTGCACAATGGTGTAGTTGCCAGTGAGATGACAGCAGTACAGTACAGAAGGAAGATATGATTAAATTAATAATTTAAAATACTAAAATACATTAAATTAATAATTTAAAATACTAAAAATAAGATACTAAAAATAAAGTAAGAAAAAAAATGAAAGTTTTTTCTACAGCAGAAACAAACAACAAATACAACAACATAGTAGAAATATAAGAATATATAACAAGCAGTACTATAAAGATAAAAAAGCACACGTAAAAAAATTTACCGCCAGCCATCACCAATGTATCTATATATGTATGCCATACACTTAACATTTATAGTTTTATAAGGCAGATAGAGATGCATACGGCGGTGTTATGTAGACAGTTATGTAAATAGCAATGACATATTGTTGCACATAATGTTTTACCCATTTAGTGGGTTAGGCTATATGGGTTTGTTGGTCAGCAGTCTGATTTAGCGTGTGACACTGTGTATTGGAAGAAGAAGCTGTTATGGTTATGGAATCTGGATGTCCAGGCTGCATCTAATGCTTGTAGCACTCCCTTGGAGTTTGGTTTCATGCATCTATATTATATGTTTATATATATATGTTATTATGTTATATATATATAATTCAAACTGTGCATTCATGCAGAGAGACTGTATATAATTGCATTCTGAATTAATAACAGTACAACAACTTTGTTGATCTGTCCCACTCCCCTTCAAGTTGTCAACTTGTTTGCTAATTATGTAGATCATCACCAGTATGAACAGTAGTGGGTGGGTGCAAAACTACATCCTAATGCACATCCACACACCCACTGGAAAATCCCTCTGAGTCCACACTGTTTGTACTTCAACAGTACTTGTGTCATCTCATTGGAGTCTTGTACTGTGCATAGCCTGTATGAAGTCTACTGTTTCTGGAGCCTTTGAACTATCTTAGCACTGCCAATGCCAACATCAACTTTCTTGGAACCTTGTATGCTTTCTCCAAATCTAGAAATGCCCACTTGGACTCTTTCCACATCTCTAGCCTTTTCTCCACAGTCCACTATCTGTCTCATTGCAACATGTTTGTTTATTTGGTTAGTGTATCCTCCTGATGATCTGAATCCAAACTGCTCCTGTCTCCCCCACCCTTACTTTCATTTAGCACCATGATTCTACTTATTTCTTGATGAGGCCGGGGAAAGTAAATTATATTGTTTTCCTTTTCTACTAGGAAATTTAATAGACAAACAGGATTTGCTG
>NC_056733.1:341252109-341279609 GCF_019279795.1 Protopterus annectens | reverse complement strand
CACTTGGTGACATCCTAGAATTGATGAAGCAGTGTGGGGGAGGGGTTGGTCCATTGAAACTCCTTAACCAGACTAATGTGTTACTCAAGGCATTTTATACCGGCTTATCTGCATCCTGTGTGGTGCCATCAGCTGATAGAGCTGGCATGGAAGGACTCCGATGTAGTGGAACCTGTCCCCAGGAAACCAAAAAGGAGTGTTATAGCTCCAAAGGACAGGAAACTTTAGAGGAAAGATCCAACAGTCGATGCCATGTTAGTAGCGGCAATCATGAAAAAGAACTGTTAGAGGAGAGAAGCTCACTCTTCCTCCTTTTGAACCAGCTGCTACTGCAGATTTAAAATTCCTTTCTTGAAAAACAGCTTTCCTTTTAGCAATCACTTCAGCAAGAAGGGTATCTGAATTACAGGCCCTTATGGCAGGTAGAGCTTTTCATTATCTTTCATGTGGACAGGGTGTCCCTCAGGACGAATCCCTCTTTCATGCCCAAGGTGGTATCCAGTGTGCTCCTTGCACAGACAACTTCGATTCTACTTGGACAGGACTAAACCTCAAAGGAAATCCGAATAACTGCTGGTGGCATTTGCTGCAGGGGCAGAGGGCAAGGCTGTCTCAATGCAAACTATTTCAAAATGGATAGGCCATTGCATTCATTTCTGCTATAAGCACCATGGAAAACCTATTCCACAGGGGATCAGACCCCACTCTACCAGGGTTGCATCCATCTCTACAGCCTTTCTCAGAGGCGTCCCTACCAGGGTCATCCTAGAAGCTACTACCTGGAGTTCTGTACATACTTTCACCAAGCATTACCATCTGCCAATTTTCTCTAAATCCAGAGCTGGCTTTGCCACTGCAGTCTTGCAGGGCCTTATTGCTGGTCCTAATGCTATCTAAATTCCTCCTCCTATCCTTAGCTTTGGGAATTTACCCAAATGTGATGACTGCAACAGTGAAACACGAAGAACATAGTACAGTTGTATACACTTGACATAAATGTAGATGTTCGAGTCTATTCACTGTTGCAGTCCTGGTTACCCTCCCTCCAGCCCCCTTACTTCTTTTGGCTATACCTCTACTCTCCTTTACTATGCTTAAAAGCTTTTTGGTGTATTTGCTTTTTTGTTGGGAGGTATAACCTTACACATTTATAGATTTAATTGCTTCCCATTAGGGGCGCACCTGACATCTGGGGCAAGAAAAACTGATGTAATGGCATTGGCTGCATGTTTTATACCCCTGATGACCTGATGTCATGGAAGAAGAGACGGCAACTGACGCAGGACCCAAGACTTTGTTAATCAGGCAGACTGAAGGCTATTGCAAGCAGATAACCCAAATGGCTACTGCAAAACCAATGTGATGACTGCAACAGTGAATGCACTCGAACATCTACATTTATGGTAAGTGTACACAAATGGGTCATATTCTGTTTACATCAAACCAAGAATGTCAGATCAATTATTTGTATCCTTCTCTAAAGCAAAATTGGGAAGAAGCTTATCGAAAGTCATAAATTCCAAACAGCTGTCCCACTGCATTTTTTTGTTTATAATAATTGGGATTTACCCTTGCATATGAAACCAAAAGCCCATTCCACAAGACCAATAGCTGCTACTACAGCATTCTTGAAGAGCGTTCCCATTGATGACATTTGTGCAGCAGCAATATGGTCCACAGTCCACACCTTTGTATCTCATTACAAATTGGACATGTAGTCCAGATCACGTTCCTGCATTGATTCCACTGTTCTCAAGAATATCCTTCCTTGAAGGTACCCAGATTTTTGTGTGTAGCTTGAAAATCTGTCTCTAAAGGTTAAATTTGCTGAAAATGGAAAACCTCCGATATGAAAGATGCATGCATACCATAATAAGTCTGTGTTGTCTCATTTTTATCCTCTTCAACATCCTACCCCTTCAGTATTGTCATTGCCGGCTTTTAATGACAGGACGAACCTCAACTAGGATGCTGCCTGTTGAAAATTTCTATTTGTACCTTACAATGGTGTTAATATGCTCCCAAACTGTGTTACCTAGAGTTTTTTTTTTAGTTATAGGAGGGAATCACTTTTTTTTTTTAAAGGTATAAGTCAGCAAACTCTATCCGAGTTACTTTAGTGGAGAGGAGGGAATTATGGGTAGGGGAGGAGTCAGAGCCTTGGCTCCATAGTTTTAGAAGAAGGTGTCAAGGTCAGATCTGATTGGATCCAACAACCCAAAGATTGAACAGGACAAAAATGAAGCAACACTGATCTATCGTTATGGTAAGTTGTTATCGTTTGTTTTTACCATGGTAGTCATTCATAGCAATTAAGTATACCTTACAGAAAAATCAGGAAAATGGGACGTGCACAGATTAAAGGCAGTTTCCAGTGATTTCCTACTGATATATATATATGATTTTAAATGAGTGATTTAAAGTGTTTTTTGGATCTTTGGAACTGCAGCATATACTGTGTTGTATCCTAGGGTCCTGTAAAGTTGTTTTCTATAAGCTTGTTACAAGTTTCATTTAAATCAAACGTGGAACTTAAGCATTTGTTTCTGATTTTTAAAAATTCAGTTAGTATAAATTTTATGAGAAAGTTGTTGTTTATCAGGATAACTCTTCAGTATGCTACCTGTAAGTAGATTCTGTGGTCCCTTACAATAAGAAGCTTTTTCAAAAAAATCAAAATTATTTCTGTATGGTGAAGAGGGGTTTTCTGAATCACCACATAACATTTGAAGATTTGGAGGAGGTGGAGTTAACTGTATTCATGGCCAAGTAAGGATACACCTTCAGGGCTCCTACAGAAGATGATTTTACTTAAGTTATCAACCTTTTTTATGGTAACAGTTTATTGTGAGAGAAGACTGTGGAGGGCTGTTGGAGGTCAGACCTATGGTTTCCATCCCAAAGACTGTATATCTGGACATTCCTAAAAAACACACCAAGAAGACTAAACATTGAATCCATCTCTCTCTGAGTAAGGAGGCTTGGTATAACTTTGCTTATGGATTGTTTGTCTTCCTGTCCTGTTTCTTCCTCTTCTACTCCTGTGAGAGATTTCCTTCCTCTCCTCATAGAGAGATTTTGTCTCGCTGAGATAATAAAGGGACTAGAGTATGCTTCTCAGATTCCTTCCCACTCAGTCTGTGAACCTAAGAATGAGGATACTCGTTCTTTGTACTCCCCAAATAAGGAACATTTGGAGATACTATAGCAAAAATGAGATTTCTTCAAATGGAAGGTCAAAGTATTAAACTCGCAGGAAAGGTGCGATAAATTAGTAAATTTAGACTTGTCTAAACCTGTAGTTATACCCTCCCAGTGCTAGGAGCATTGGAGGAGGCTTCTTCTCCTTTACCTGACTCTCAGCCACCAGCTCCCAGAAAGGCATGATAGATTTTATAGGGCCCCAAATACTCACAGGTACCATTATGGGGAAATAAAAAAAAAACTCTGACCCTAACATGATTTCTTTGTATACAGGAAAGGGTACTTGAACCTTTTCATAATTTAACACTAAAGACAGCAGAGCATTTTACAGATTTGGTTTAAAAAAAGTACATGTTTTCACTTTTAGCTCTTGGGGCTGTCAGTTGCCAAGCCCATTTGTCTACGTTATGTCTTTTTTTTTTCTGTTTTGTCTAACACGAAGCAATTTTCAGTAAATCTACCAAATTCAGTTTTAAAATCTCTGATGAAGTGTGCTAATAAATGTACCTGCAGTGTGACAGTTGCTGTTGAGACTGCTGTTCGTTGGGATAGTGATGAGAAGATATGCTTGGGTTAGATTTTAAACACTTCAGGAAGATATCAAAACTCCAAGTTTAAATGCTCCTCTGGATAAGGACTAAAGTTTTCAAAAAACTTAAAGGTGTAAACTTACACAGGTGGCTAAACTGTTCTTATTTTTAATTCCCATATTTCAGAGAAACAGCCCTTCCAGTCCACAGTCATTAATTCCCCCGATTAGGTTTGCAGAAGTCTGCCAAACAGTTCAGAATGAAATGGCAAGGTGATGGCAAAAAGAAAACTAATGGACCCCAACAATCATCCTCCCAAAAGAAACATTTCTGACGAGCCTTGCCTCCTTTTCCCTACCATCTTCACTCTGACTTTCCTTTGGAAATTGCAGGGAAGCTTAGTCTGTTCCTTCTTGCTTGACGAGCAATAACTACAGACTCCTTGGTGCTAAGCATAATAGGGCAGGATTACAAAATGCAATGGGTTTTCTTCCCATTCCATTAGGGATTCCTCAAACTCCAAAAGGCTAACTTCGTATATTGCCTTAGATCATTTTGGTACTGCTGCATTGGGGGGGGGGGGGGTCATAAAGCTAATCTGTCAGAACAATTGGGAAAAGGCTTTTACCCACAAGTTTGCCTGACTTCTAGGTAAGAAGGAACTTGGAAGCCCATTCTAGGGTAATCCATGCTTAATACCTTCCAGCACATTCTAAAATTTAGAATTTGTGACACTTCAAACACTTTTCCCAAATAAATCTGTTTGCCTCTTGTCTTGGAAAACAGCTAAAACAGTTCTGTTCCGGGTCACCATGCCTGAAGGCCTGGAAAGTGGATTAATTCTCAATCCCCTGGGTGGGGCTTATTTTTCATATGCTAACCCCCACACACACACTCCTTTCAAAAGTCCTTCATAAGATCAAGAGAGATTAAGCGTTAAGGTAGTTAGAAAACTGAAAGCCAAAGGCCTGGAACAGAAGGTGTGTGTGTGGATTGTGAAATACTGTACTACTGTTTATGCTTATGATGATGAAATAACTTTGCTGGCTACAGATAAGGACTTTAAGCAGGAGTTGGATGTGATGGGTCTGAAGAAAAAGGTAAGATAACAGATTTTGTTTCTTTCAGAAATGCACAGCACATTAACTTTGAGAAAGAACTGAAAAATGTGTTTGTAATCCTATGCTGAGTCAAATGCTGGAATGGAGTTAAGAAAAGTTACAAGTTCCAACAATCCACCCGTGAACTAGATAAAGGAAACATAAAATTAATGTTTTAATATAAATCCTTACTGTGTGGTGCTATGGAGAGTTTAGAGAATCGTCACTGTAGACACTGAGAAGGTGTCCAGGTGGCCATCATTTGCATGGGAGAGGTTGTATTGTAAATCCAAGGTAATTTTTGATGCAGTTTGTGTATACATTTGAGGAGAAAATAGGACTGTAGCAGTTATGCCATCCACAAAGGAAATTAAGAATTGGGGGTGAGTGGTACATGTGGATTATGATTATTCAGTTGTCTCTTTTTAGCAGAGGTTGAAATATTTTTGGACACTTTTTTGAGACATGGGTGTCAGGAAAGTCTTTCAAGGTGAATCTTTAACATTCTTATCAAATACAACCTGAGTTTTGGCCATGTATGTAACTGTTCTTGCTTCTCTATACTGTAAAAAAATTGGAGAAAAAGTAGTAGCGCTAAGCATTTTACAGCTTTGAAAGCTGTAACATGCTTAATATCGTCCACATGTAGAAGTGCCACCACAGAAGAGCCGAGGAAATCTGTTTAATAGTTCCCTATTCATTTTGACTTTCCTGGGGAAAGGGGGGGGGGGCACAAAACAAATTATTTAACAGCTTCCCACCCCCTGTGATGTGGTGATTACTGACTGCTGTTAATGCTTTATCATGACTAATGGTGCACTTAGGGTGCATTCCAAAAGTGAGAAGTAAATTTGGAGAAACACTTTCACCATAAACACTGACATAATCTACATTTAAAAACGTGGTCATTGACAGAGTAGACAAAATCCTTTAGATTAAGTATCTGGCCACCTGGAGAAAGATGGAACTTGAGGAAGTACTACAAGAAAAAGAACAAACCTCAGAAGGTATTGGAACCAAAAAAAAGAGGCATGGAATTGAGGAAAGAAAGACCTGACATGGTGCAATATTTATGCAGACATGACCAATGTAGCTGCAAAGATATTTGAAGATATACAGGCAAGCACATCAAACATGATGAATTTTACACAGAAGAGAAATAGCACAAAAAGTAGATGCATTGAGAAGAAAGCAGTTCAGTGATGAAGAAAGACTGCGATTGAAACTAATGTCATAGAGCAACTGATGAGAGAAGGGATCAGTGTTCAGAATCCTGTACAGACTACTACTCAACAAAGTTATTGAAGATATCCCTGGGAAGTGATACAAAAGACAGCACAGGACACACTTACTGTATGTATTATACAAAGCCATTTCAGAACCACCATTAAGAGAATTGGTTGAGAGCCTACTTAGGATTATGTAACCAAGAAAAGACCAGAAAAAAGAAAGTAAATAAAACATTCTAAGTGACCCAAAGGAATAATTATCTTTTCTAATAAAATAGTTTAATATATGTTATTGAAAGACAAATTGTATGTCACAGTATGTTAAAACTGATAAACAGGTGAACACAGCAATTGGGTTCCATATGGTGTAATTTAAAGTTCACAGATCATACAGTTGTACAGCTAAATTAAAAATGGATAGTTTGTCAGATAATGCAGAGTAATAAGGGAAACAATGGAAGCAACTAGAACACACAGAGATTAGCTAAGAGCAGGCATGTTTTGCATAAAGATCCAGAACTGACATTGGCCCAGTTACCTATGGGGGAAAAAAAACTATGCTCCTTAAATGTGAACTTGCAAACCGCAGTAAAAACGTACAGCTAAAAATTTGCCTTCCAGCGACCTATAAATTGTATGCCAGAGTTGATGCAAAGTTAATAATCCTTTAGATAAAAATTATTTTGTGTCAGTAGAACAGAAAGGTAATGGAAGTTGTATCAAAGTCTGGAAATCATGGAACCAAAACATACCTGACTTAAACCTGCAAAAGAAGTAGCTTAAGGAAGACTGTTCCTTTTTCCATCCACCGAATAGGAAATTGAGTGTGTGCTGGACTAATTTGGAAAGTGTGTATATGCCTCATCTACTTTTTTTCATTGAGATTACTTAATCACTTGGCACATGTCACCCTTTTTCAGAAGGATTTGACAGAAGAAATCACCAAATCACTCACAGGGACCTTGTCTCCAGATCAGACAAAATCCATCGAGTCACCGGTCTTGGATAGTAACTGATCTCTGTTGCTACAGAGGGTGTGTCTAGAGCAGCCGGCACAGGTATTTTCTTGAATAGGCACACCTGGATGTAGCTATGCATTTCTGTAGAACATTTCAAGATGTCCTTTGACTGTGCCCCATATGATGGATCAGCTCTGTTTGGCCCAAGAGTTAAGAGACCATCTCAGTAAGTAACAAGGATGACACCAGATGTCTACCATGGGGATCAAAAGCTGTACCCCTCAAAGGATCTTCTCCAGAAACCAGAAAGGAGGAAAGATAATTTGGATGTTCTTCATCTCACATTGCTGCAGTCCTTACACTTGGGTAGTCCGCTGTCCTCGGTCGGCCCGAATATCAAAGTATAAGACTGACGTCGGTCAAGGCGCATTTGACTGACATCAGGACGTCAGGGTACAAATGCGCATGACCGACGTCATATCCTCAGTCTTTTTTGCCGCATGGTCCGATGCAGAAGCAGTGTTGCAAGTGCCGGTTGGCATTCTGAAATTGTTCGATTTCGGAGTTTCAGACCGAGTCAAAGTTGGCTAAGTACCCCATTGGGGAATATTTTAGTTTTTTCTTGCCTCAGTGGTTTACCGGATGTCAGAAAAAGTGAATAATTGTATTTCTTGTGAGAAACAGATACCGCATAGAGACTACCATACTTTGTGTATTCCTTGTTTAGGGCCTGAGCACGACGTTGTTGGGTGTCGCTCTTGTGCTAGATTCAATAAGCGCACTATAAAGAGAAGATTAGATTGTGCCAGGTTAGTCTTCGGGAAGCGGTGCAATTATAAAATGCCGTCGGATGCTCCGGCCCGCTTCTTCAAGAAGCGGAAGGACAAATCAGTTAAACCTAGGCTAGAGGAACCGACAGTAAAGGACGCCGGTTCTTTAGAGGTGTCGGTGGAGCCGGTGGTTCCACCCGGAGGTTTCTTTGGGATCCCAGGGAGAGACTTTGTTATTGCAGGATGTGGCCTCTCAGGAGGCAGGCCAGGCTGATGGGGCTTCTCAGGTTACTATACTCCCCTCCCTGCCTAGGGTGGTTAGGCCCTCTCCTTCTGTTTCCAAGGCTTCTCCCAGGGGCAGGCCAGGTTTAGCTTCAGTTGGTGTCACCCCTAGTTCTTCAGGATCTGTGCCCAAGAAGCATATGCTTAAAATGGCAGAAGATTTGATTACTTTGATTAGGGGTTCTTTGCCCCCTCCTGATAAGAGACCTAGGGTGGAGCCTGAGCTAGGGAGTTTTGAGCAGGCTTCGGATGATGTTCTTCATACCACATTGCTGCAGTCCTAACACTTGGGTAGTCCGCTGTCCCAGTCGGCCCGAATACCAAAGTATATGGCTGACGTCGGTCAAGGCGCATTAGTCTGACGTCAGGACGTCAGGGTACAAATGCGCATGACCGACGTCATATCCTCAGTCTTTTTTGCCGCATGGTCCGATGCAGAAGCAGTTTTGCAAGTGCAGGTTGGCGTTCTGAGATTTTCCGAAGTCGGAGTTTCAGACCGAATCCAAGTTGGCTAAGTACCCGTTGGGATTATTTTGTTTTTTCTTGCCTCAGTATTTTACCGGATGTCAGAAAAAGTGAATAACTGTATTTCTTGTGGGAAACAGATACCTCATAGGGATTACCATACCTTGTGTATACCTTGCTTAGGGCCTGAGCACGACATTGTTGGCTGTCGCTCTTGTGCTAGATTTAACAAACGCACTATAAAGAGAAGATTAGATTGTGCCAGGTTAGTTTTGGGAAGCGGTGTAATTATAAAATGCCGCCGGATGCTCCGGGCCCGCTTCCAAAAAGCAAGGACAAAACAGCAAAGCCTATGTTGAAGAACCGTCCCGGACGTCGGTTCTTTAGAGGGCTCGGTGGAGCCAGGGGTTCAGCCAGCAATTTCTTTGGAATCCCAGGGAGAGACTTTATTACTGCAAGATGTGACCTCTCGGGAGGTAGGCCAGGCGGAAGGGGCTTATCAGGTAGCTGTTCTTCCTTCCCTTCCTAAGGTGGTTAGGCCCTCCCCTGCTGTTTCCAAGGCTTCTCCCAGGGGCAGGCCAGGTTTTGTTTCAGGAGTTACCCCTAGTTCTTCAGGGTCTGTACCTAAGAAGCATATGCTTAAGATGGCAGAAGATTTGATTACTGTGATTAGAGGTTCTATGCCCCCTCCTGATAAGAGGCCTAGGATGGAACCTGAGCTTGGGAGTTTTGAGCAGTGTTCGGATGCTTCTGAGTCTTGACTGAAGACTTGCAGGAGTATTCCCCTTACTCTGATTCTGATGTAGATGATTCTACTCCTTCTGCTTCTCCTCCTGAGGATTTTTCATTTTCAGAGACTCTTCATTCCATGAGGGAGCACTTTAAATGGGAAGGTCAGGATTTCTCTGATTCCAGGAAAAGGCTTAGGGAATTTTTGTTTCTACCCCAGCATAGGCCTTTAGCTATACCTCCTGTTCTAGATGTGGTAGAGGATGTTTTTGCAGAGGCTTCTCTGAACCCTGACTCTTTGCCTCCTGCTCCAGTTAAACCGGATAGATATTATAGGGTGCCTGAAGCTCATAAGTATCTTTTTAAGAGTCCCAGGGCAGACCCAGAAACTGTTTCACAGGGGCCTAAAGGTGTTAAGGCTTCTGTTGTTAAAAATCCTGTTCCTCCAGATAAAGAGGCTAGGGCTTTGGATAGATGGGGAAAGAAAGTGTATACTTCTTCCACTTTGGCCATGAGAGCTTTGAATTGCCAGTTTCACATGTTGAAATACCAAAATTATCTCCTTTCACAATTAAAGTCTAAGGTAGATGCTTTGGCGGAAGGTATTGAGTGTAAAGAGTTGCAGGATTTAGTTCATGTTTCTGAACAGGTGGGTAAGCATTCTTTGCAATGTGGTTTTGATGCTGTGCAGGCCTCTTCGAGGGTGGCTGCCACTGGTTCGGTTCTTCGCAGGCACGCCTGGTTGTGGGATCAGAATTTAGCTGAGCATGTGAAAACAAGGATTTTAGATGCTCCTTTACAATCTGATGTGTTGTTTGGTTCGCCTGTGGAAGCAGTTCTAAAGAAAATGGAAGACAAGGCTAAGTCTATGCAGACTGTTAAAGATTTTTGCAGGTTCAGCCTCCGAAGTTTAGTAGAAATTGGCCTACCAAAGGGTGGACATATCCTGCTTATGATTCCCAGTCTAGGGTAGGTCTAGACGTGGTAGAGGCAGAGCTCAAGGTTCTTTTAGGCCTAGAACAGGGAGTTCACCTGCTCAGTCTTCTGGTGAGGGCAGGGGTCAGTCCTTTCGTAAACAGACACAATGACCTGCCTTTTCAGCTGCCAGAATCTTCTCGTCTGGCAGCAACCTTTGGGAGGAAGGTTGGCACTTTTCAAAGAAAACTGGAGTTTAATTACCCAAGACAGATGGGTATTGGATATCATTCACCACGGTTACAGGTTTTATTTCCATACCTTGCCTCCTTTCAAAGGCATGCCAGACATTCCTCCTCAACAAAGAAAGAGGCTCACAAGCAAATTTCTCTGTTGCTCCAAATAGGGGCCATTCAGCCGGTTCCTGTGCCAGAAAGGGGCCTAGGATTTTATTCTCGCCTGTTCCTAGTACCAAAAAGGGGAACACGTGGAGACCAATTTTGGATCTGTCTATCCTCAACACTTATCTGGACATTCCCAAGTTCAAAATGTTGACGTTACAACAGCTTTTACCTCTGCTGGGCAAAGATCACTGGATGGTAACTTTGGATCTCAAGGAAGCTTACCTTCATGTTCCTATCAGACTAATTTGCAGGAAGTATCTGCGTTTTCGAGCTGGGAATTCTCATTATCAGTTCTCTGCATTGCCCTTTGGCTTATCTACTGCGCCCAGAGTATTCACAAAGGTTCTGGCTCCAGTGATAGCTTTCTTCAGGCTAAAAGGAATACAAATCTATCCTTATTTGGACGATTGCCTGATTCTGGCTCAAGGAAGGGACGTGCTTCTTCAGCATTTGGAATATGTGATAGCAGTGCTAAGATGCCTAGGGTATTCTGTGGGCGAAATAAAGTCCAGTCTAGTACCCTCTCAAGACATGTGCTTTCTGGGTGTGAGACTGAATACAGCAACCCAGATGGCCTTTTTAACCCCGGACTAACAAAAGAATCTTTCTCTTTACTTCCATCAACTATCTCATCAGTCCGGGCTGACTGCAAGGACAGTCCTTCAAGCCTTAGGGTTCATGGCATCTTGTATTCTGGTACTTCCCAATGCCAAACTGCATATGAGGAAGCTACAATGGTATCTCAAAAATGTATGGACACAGCACTGCCAGGATTTGGACACTGTCATTCAAATAATACCTTGCATTCAAAAGGAATTTTTGTGGTGGGCTCAGGAATGTCACCTAAACAAGGGACTCTCTGTGACCCGGCCAGAGGCGAAGCAGATTCTAACGACAGATGCCTCAGACACAGCTTGGGGAGCTCATCTGAATGGAAAGTGGATACAAGACAAGTGGCCTGCCAGACTGCAGCATCTACATATCAACATGAAGGAGATGTTAGCAGTCCAGTTTGCATTACTGGCTTTCAAGGATTTACTTCTTCCAGGGCAGGTGTTGATTCTAACAGACAACACAACTGTCATGTGGTACATCAACAAACAAGGGGAACACATTCTTATCCTCTATGCAGGCAAGCAATGATTTTGTGGAGACTGCGTTAAGCTTGCAGCTGAATCTTCAAGCAAGGTTTCTGCCAGGAGCACAGAACTCCTTAGCAGATGTGTTAAGCAGGCAAATCATGGATCCCCACGAGTGGAAACTGGATCTTCATGTATTTCAGACATTGACAGTGTCATGGGGAACTCCAGACATAGATCTGTTCGCTTCTCCACTAAACCACCAGCTGCCAAAGTTTTGCACGAAAAGGTTTCATCACACAGCCTGGAAAGTGGATGCTCTTTCTTTCAGTTGGAAAAATCTTCATGTGTATGCCTTTCCACCTCTGCCTCTCCTCCCAAAGGTACTTCTAAAGGTCAGACAAGACAAGCCAAGGATGATTTTAATAGCTCCAGATTGGCCTCGGCAGCACTGGTACCCATTACTGAGGAGTCTGGTAAGGAAGCCTCCATGGCCCTTACCTTTGATTCCACACCTATTGTCTCAGAAGGACGGGCATCTGCTCAATGTCAAGCTTCACTCTCTTCATCTAACAGCTTGGCATATTCTGTTTTGAACCATAGCAGGTCTCAGCTTCCTCAACAAGTTTTGAATGTGATTATGGAAGCCAGAAGACCTAGTACAAGGAAAGTGTACGCAGGAAAATGGAAGAGATTTTTATTTTGGTGTGCAGCAAAGGATTTGGATGTTTCTGAGCCAAATTTGAGTGTGGCTCTTCAATATCTTACTGAGTTATTGGACAAAGGTTTGTCTTTCTCTTCCATTAAGATTCATGCTGCAGCAATTTCAGCTCACTATGATTGTGACCCACCATTGTTTTCTCATCCTTTGTTCAAGCAATTTCTTAGAGGGGCAAAGAATATAAGACCCCCACGTAGAGCTCCTACTCCTGCTTGGGACCTCAATTCTGCTTGGGACCTCAATTTTGTGTTGGAGAAACTCACTCTACAACCTTTTGAGCCTGCAGCTACTGCTGAATTGAAGTATTTGTCATGGAAGACTGCTTTTTTGTTAGCCATTACATCTGCAAGAAGGGTGTCTGAATTGCAGGCCCTTATGGCGGTTGAGCCTTTCCTGATTTTTCATAAGGATAGGGTATCTTTACGTACTAATCCTTCCTTTATGCCTAAAGTGGTTTCTAGTGTGGCTTTAAACCAAACTATTCATTTGCCTACCTTTTATGCAGATCCCCAAAATAAGGGGAAAAGATTTTGCACACTTTAGATGTACACAGGCAGTTGCGTTATTATTTAAGCAGGACTAAGGATTTTAGGCAGTCTCAGCAGTTGTTTGTTTCTTTTGCTTTGAGTTCTCAGGGCAAGCCTGTGTCAAAACAAACTATTTCTAAGTGGATTGGGTTTTGCATTGCATTTTGTTATTCCCATCATGGCAAGGAGATTCCAGCTGGGATTAGGCCTCATTCCACTAGGGCTACTGCCACTTCAACAGCATTTCTAAGGGGGGTGGCAACTAAGGATATTTTGGAAGCAGCTACTTGGAGTTCAGTGCATACTTTCTCTAAGCATTACCACCTTCCTCTCTACTCTAAATCTAGGGCTGGTTTTGCCTCGGCTATTTTGCAGGGCATGTTGTCAGCTCCTGCTTCCTTATGATTTGCCAGCCTTTCTTACCTCTGCTTTGGGATTCTACCCAAGTGTTAGGACTGCAGCAATGTGGTATGAAGAACATAGTACAGTTTTGTACCTACCATAAATGTAGATGTTCGAAGATCCACATTGCTGCAGTCCAATTTACCTCCCTCCTTCCCTCTGTGTTTAGGGGTGGTTGTGTGGGTGAGGTTATACTCTTGTAAATTTGTATATATTGTATATATATTTGGTGCAGGAGTGTGTGGTGTTTTTTGGTTTTAGCCTTATCTTTTTAGGGTCTTCTGACATCTGGGGCAAGAAAAGACTGAGGATATGACGTCGGTCATGCGCATTTGTACCCTGACGTCCTGACGTCAGACTAATGCGCCTTGACCGACGTCAGCCATATACTTTGGTATTCGGGCCGACTGGGACAGCGGACTACCCAAGTGTTAGGACTGCAGCAATGTGGATCTTCGAACATCTACATTTATGGTAGGTACAAAACTGTACTTTTCAGAGTCTTCGGCTGAAGACTTGCAGGAGTACTCTCCTTATTCTGATTCTGATGTGGATGATTCTACTCCTTCTGCTTCTCCTCCTGAGGATTTTTCTTTTTCAGAAACTCTTCATTCCATGAGGGAGCATTTTAAGTGGGAAGGTCAGGACTTCTCTGATTCCAGGAAAAGGCTTAGGGAATTTTTATTTTACCCCAGCATAGGCCTTTGGCTATACCTCCTGTTTTGGATGTAGTGGAAGATGTTTTTACAGAGGCTTCTCTTAATCCTGATTCTTTGCCTCCTGCTCCTGTTAAACCGGATAGGTATTACAGGGTGCCTGAGGCTCATAAGTATCTTTTAAGAGTCCTAGGGCAGACCCAGAAACTGTTAGCCAGGGGCCTAAAGGTGTTAAGGCTTCTGTTGTCAAGAATCCTGTTCCTGCAGATAAAGAGGCCAGGGCCTTGGATAGATGGGGAAAGAAAGTTTATACTTCTTCCACTCTTGCTATGAGGGCTTTGAATTGCCAGTTTCACATGTTGAAATACCAAAACTATCTCCTTTCACAATTGAAGTCTAAGGTTGATGCTCTGGCAGAAGGTATTGATTGTAAAGAGTTGCAAGATTTAGTACATGTTTCTGAACAGGTGGGTAAGCATTCTTTGCAATGTGGTTTTGATGCTGTACAGGCCTCATCTAGGTGGCTGCCACTGGGTCAGTTCTTCAGGCACGCCTGGCTGAGGGATCAAAATTTATCTGACCATGTTAAAACAAGGATTTTAGATGCTCCTTTACAGTCTGATGTGTTGTTTGGTTCTCCTGTTGAGGCAGTTTTAAAGAAAATGGAAGACAAGGCTAAGTCTATGCAGACTGTTAAAGATTTTTGCAGGTTCAGCCTGCAAAGTTTAGTAGAAATTGGCCTACTAAGGGTGGACGTATCCTTCTTATGATTCCCAGTCTAGGGGTAGAGCTAGACGTGGTAGGGCAGAGCTCAGGGCTCTTTCAGGCCTAGAACAGGGAGTTCTCCTGCACAGTCTTCGGTGAGGGCAGGGGTCAGTCCTTTCGTAAACAGACCCAATGACCTACCTTTTCAGCTGCCAGCGCCTTCTCGCCTGGCAGCACCTTTGGGAGGAAGGTTGGCACTTTTCAAAGAAAATTGGAGTTTAATTACCCAAGACAGATGGGTATTGGATATCATACACCACGGTTACAGGTTTTATTTCCATACCTTGCCTCCTTTCAAAGGCATGCCAGACGTTCCTCCTCAACAAAGAATAGAGGTTCACAAGCAAATTTCTCTGTTACTCCAAATAGGGGCCATACAGCCGGTTCCTATGCCAGAAGTGGGCCTAGGATTTTATTCTCACCTGTTCCTAGTACCAAAGAAGGGGAACACGTGGAGACCAATTTTGGATTTATCTATCCTCAACACTTATCTGGACATTCCCAAGTTCAAAATGTTGACGTTACAGCAGCTTTTACCTCTGCTGGGCAAAGATCATTGGATGGTAACTTTGGATCTCAAGGAGGCTTACCTTCATGTTCCTATCAGACTAAGTTGCAGGAAGTATCTGCGTTTTCGAGCTGGGACTTCTCACTATCAGTTCTCTGCATTGCCCTTTGGTTTATCTACTGCGCCCAGAGTGTTCACGAAAGTTCTGGCTCCAGTGATAGCTTTCTTCAGGCTAAAAGGAATACAGATCTATCCTTATTTGGACGATTGCCTGATTCTGGCTCAAGGAAGGGACGAGCTTCTTCATCATCTGGAATATGTGATAGCAGTGCTACGATGCCTGGGGTATTCTGTGAACGAAATAAAGTCCAGTCTAGTACCCTCTCAGGACATGTGCTTTCTGGGTGTAAGACTGAATACAGCATCCCAGATGGCCTTTTTGACCCCGGACAAACAAAAGAATCTTTCCCTTTACTTCCATCAACTATCTCATCAGTCCGGGCTGACTGCAAGGACAGTCCTTCAAGCCTTAGGGTTCATGGCATCTTGTATTCTGGTGCTTCACAATGCCAAACTGCATATGAGGAAGCTACAATGGTATCTCAAAAATGTATGGACACAGCACTGCCAGGATCTGGACACTGTCATTCAAATAATACCTTGCATTCAAAAGGAGTTTTTGTGGTGTGCTCAGGAATGTCACCTAAACAAGGGACTCTCTGTGACCCGGCCAGAGGCGAGTCAGATTTTAACGACAGATGCCTCAGACAAAGCTTGGGGAGCTCATCTAAATGGAAAGTGGATACAAGACAAGTGGCCTGCCAGACTACAACATCTACATATCAACTTGAAGGGAGATGTTAGCAGTCCAGTTTGCATTAATAGCTTTCAAGGATTTACTTCTTCCAGGGCAGGTGTTGATTCTAACAGACAACACAACTGTCATGTGGTACATCAACAAGCAAGGGGGAACACATTCTTATCCTCTATGCAGGCAAGCAATGATTTTGTGGGAGACTGCTCTCAGTTTACAGCTCAATCTTCAGGCAAGGTTTCTGCCGGGAGCACAGAACTCCTTAGCAGATGTGTTGAGCAGACGAATTATGGATCCCCACGAGTGGAAATTGATTCCTCATGTATTTCAGAAATTGACAGTGTCATGGGGAACTCCAGACATAGATCTGTTCGCTTCTCCACTAAACCACCAGCTGCCAAAGTTTTGCACAAAAAGGTTTCATCCCACAGCTTGGAAAGTGGATGCTCTTTCCTTCAATTGGAGCAATCTTCATGTGTATGCCTTTCCGCCTCTGCCTCTCCTCCCAAAGGTACTACTAAAGGCCAGACAAGACAAGCCAAGGATGATTTTGATAGCTCCAGATTGGCCTCGACAGCATTGGTACCCATTACTGAGAAGCCTGGTACGGAAGCCTCCATGGCCTTTGCCTTCGATTCCACACCTGTTGTCTCAGGAGGATTGCTCAATGTCAAGCTTCACTCTCTGCACCTAACAGCCTGGCATATTCTGTTTTGAACCATAGTGGGCCTCCACTTCCTCAGCAAGTTTTGAATGTTATTTTGGAAGCTAGAAGGCCTAGTACAAGGAAAGTGTACGCAGATAAATGGAAGAGATTTTTATTTTGGAGTGCAGCAAAAGATTTTGATGTTTCTGAGCCTAATTTGAGTGTGGCTCTTCAATATCTTACTGAGTTACTGGACAAAGGTTTGTCCTTCTCTTCTATTAAGGTTCATGCTGCAGCAATTTCGGCTCACTATGATTGTGACCCACCATTGTTTTCTCATCCTTTGTTCAAGCAATTTCTTAGAGGGGCAAAGAATATAAGACCCCACGAAGAGCTCCTACTCCTGCTTGGGATCTCAATTTTGTGTTGGAGAAACTCACTCTACAACCTTTTGAGCCTGCAGCTACTTCTGAGTTGAAATATTTATCATGGAAGACTGCTTTTATGTTGGCCATTACCTCTGCAAGAAGGGTTTCTGAATTGCAGGCCCTTATGGCGGTTGAGCCTTTCTTAATTTTCCATAAGGATAGGGTATCTTTACGCACTAATCCTTCCTTTATGCCTAAAGTGGTTTCTAGTGTGGCTTTAAACCAAACTATTCATTTTGCCTACTTTTATGCAAATCCCCAAAATAAAGGGGAAAAGATTTTGCACACTTTAGATGTACACAGGCAGTTGCGATATTATTTGGACAGAACTAAAGGGTTCAGGCAGTCTCAGCAGTTATTTGTTTCTTTTGCTTTGAGTTCTCAGGGCAAGCCTGTGTCAAAACAAACTATTTCTAAGTGGATTGGGTTTTGCATTGCTTTCTGTTATTCCCATCATGGCAAGGAGATTCCAGCTGGGATTAGGCCTCATTCCACTAGAGCTACTGCCACTTCGACAGCTTTTGTGGGGAGGCAACCAAGGATATTTTGGAGGCAGCTACTTGGAGTTCAGTGCATACTTTCTCTAGGCATTATCACCTACCACTTTACTCTAAATCCAGGGCTGGTTTTGCCACTGCTGTTTTGCAGGGCATTTTGGCAGCTCCTGCTTCCTTATAGTTTGGCCATCCTCCCTTACCTCTGCTTTGGGATTCTACCCAAGTGTAAGGACTGCAGCAATGTGAGATGAAGAACATAGTACAGTTTTGTACCTACCATAAATGTAGATGTTCAAGATCCACATTGCTGCAGTCCAATTTACCTCCCTCCTTCCCTCTGTAGTTAGAGGTGGTTGTGTGGGTTGAGTTGTAAATATTGTGTATATAGTGTATATTTTGTACATATAATTAGGGCAAGGGTGCTTGGTTGTTTGTTTGCTGTCTTTTGGTTTTGACCTTTATTTTTAGGGTCTTCTGACATCTGGGGCAAGAAAAGACTGAGGATATGACGTCGGTCATGCGCATTTGTACCCTGACGTCCTGATGTCAGTCAAATGCGCCTTGACTGACGTCAGCCTTATACTTTGATATTCGGGCCGACCGAGGACAGCGGACTACCCAAGTGTAAGGACTGCAGCAATGTGGATCTTCGAACATCTACATTTATGGTAGGTACAAAACTGTACTTTTTGGAAATTCCAGGGCTTTTCATTTGACACATCAGGAGAAGAGCTCACTGAGGTACAGGGTGAAATTGTTAAAAGGGATGTTGCCCAAAGGGTAAAGGTATCCTGCAAAACCATGGCTTTAGGGATCCTTTCTCAAAAAAGCCTTTCCAGTGCTTCTGAACAGTTGCCAGACTGTCGCACTCTGGAGGCAGTCAAGGGGTGCTTATCCCAGCACTTAAACTAGACATCCATCACTCCAGACAAATGGGCGCAAAGGAGCATAAACAGGGGTTATTTAATTCCTTTCCACATCCTCACTTTGTGCCCAAAAAGAATTCCCAATGTTTCACCCTCTCGAAAGGAAGAAGCTGCTTCAGAAATAAGGACACTTCTAAGAAATCCTTATTCAAGAGGTCCCCCAGACTAGAAAGGATCCACCATTTACTCAAGATTCTTTTTTAGTGCCAAAGCAAAACAGGGGCTTAAGGCCAATTTTGCACCTAAGTTGCTTGAACAAGTTTATGAATCAAAATTCCAGATGGTCATAGTTCAGCTGGTTGGATGGTCTTGGTTCCGTCCATTCTTCCCTTACTGAGGAAATCTTCAGGATGTGTACTACCACATAAAGATGGACAGATGCTCCAGGAAGTACCTTCTCTGCCAGCTGGGAGTCGGTCATTTCCAGTTCAGAGCTCTTCCCTTTAGTCTCACTACAGACCCCCATGCGTGTTTACCAAGTGTATGGCAGTAGTGGCAGCTCATCTATGACTTCAAGGTTTCCAAGTATTCCTATATTTAGACGACTGGCTCATCACTGCCCCCTCCAGGAATCTGTTCATTCAAGTCAGAGACTCCTTGCTCCAACTCCGCATAGACTTTGGGATAACAGCAAATCTAAAAATGTTCAGTCTACAACCACTTCAGTCTCTAAGAGTTCATTGGACCAGTTTGGACACATGATTTCAGATAGCAAAGCTCACTTAAAAGACTAATTGTGTATCCCTTTACCAACAAGCTCAAGAAGTCTTTATCTCAACAGAAGCAGTCAGTGAGACTAATTCTTTGCCTTCTAGGCTCCATGGTTGCCTCCCTCACATTTGTGTCACTAGCCAGATTCTACATGCAAGTTCTTCAATGTATACTGGCAGTTCAGTGGTCACTCAGGAAACAACCAATGTCTTTTCTAGTGATCCTAACAAACGTTTGCAGAGTTTACATACAGTGGTGGCTAGAATCTCCACATGCTCTACATGGTCGTCCTGTCATTCTCCAGCCCCAGCCACAGTGACCACGGACACTTCAAACTGGGGTGGGGGCATTACCTGGGAAAGACAGTCCAAGGTACATGTTCCCAAACAGCAACCAGTCTTCACATCAATATTTTGAGGATAAGAGTAGTTCTCCTGGTACTGCTGGTCTTTTTGGAGACTCTCCCTTTGGGTGTGATAGCTATTCATACAGACAGTATGGCAGTTGTTTGGTACATCAGCAAACTGGGAGGAACCAAATCTTATCCTTTATGTCGAGAGGCCATGAGAGTGTGACAGTGAGCAATTCTCTTTCAGATGCTTTGTAATAGCAACACATATCCGAGGGAAGTCTAATATCCTTGCAGACAGGTAGAGCAGGTCTGTTCCCTCATGGGTGATTTCTCAATCCATTAGTAGCAGAGTGGATTTACAGCCGTTTGGGGTGACCTTTGTTGCACCCTCTTCACCTCTCCCCACAACAACAACAAATTCAAGATATTTTTCTCTAATCCCCTGAGAAGGGGAGTCGCCCAAGGACGCTCTTACCCTTGGCTTCCGAGATTCCTTTATGCCTTTCCCCCATGGTCCTGATTCTGAAGTTTCTTCAGAAAGCATCTGCAGTGAAAGTCAGGGTCATTCTCATAGCCCCTTATTCATAGGAGCATGGGAGATTACTAGGCTATTGACCCGATGGTCATTTTAAGCCTAGCCATTTCATCCCCGAATGTAATATCATCGAAATGCTAGTCAATACCCAAGATTGTCTTTAGTGATGATTGCCCATATCTAGGAGTGTTGTGGGTGCTATCCCCCAGTAAGAATTCACAGTGCCCCATCCACTCGTTCATATTCCTCTTGAACAGTGTCATAGAGGTGCTCTGTTTCACGTGAATTTGTAGCTTGTTCCAAAGGTTCGGCATTTTCTGGGAGATTAATCTGTCCCTCCAGCATGTCCTGTTTGTCACAGGCCAATTTAGGTCCCTGGAAAAGGTGTCCCTAGTCCCGTTTGATTTACAGATATGCAGCAAGTTCATTAGGTTTGGTTGTGGGATTGCTCTGTAGGCCAGGCATAAGTGTCCCATAAGAAATCTATACCATACGGAGTATAGTGACCGGAACTTTAGTCGGTCTGTGTAAGGTGCATGCTGGAGCCCCTTGATCTTCATTAGAATCCTCTGAGGTCTCTCTAATTGCTGCAGATGCTTAGTATGGTACATGCCAGTTGGGGCGTTATACTCAATTATGGGCCAGATAAGTGCCAAATATAGGGGGTTGTAACTGCATTTGCTGTCTAAGCAATGCTTCTACTAATCAAGTGTGCTACAGAGAAAGTTTTCCTTACTACAGTAGACTCATGGTGGTCGAAGTTAAGGTTGCAGTCAACTTGTGATCCGAGGTCCTTTACTACTTCATGGGTACTTAAGGTATTGTTGTTGTTTTGATGGTGTTAGAGGATACCTTGTTTGTGCCAAAGGGAATGGTAATGCATTTCTTTTCATTCAGTTTAAGACTGTGACTAATACACCAGTCTGCGTGAAACCCTCCTGGAGTACACTTGCATCATTTGTGGGTTCAGTGATTGCACCTAGTTTGCAGTCTTCTGCAAACTTGGTCAGCCAAAACCCCTTAGTTTTGGTCAGCCACAACCCCTTAGTTTTGACCTGAACTTCTAAGAAGTATATACCAAATAGGGGAGCCCAGCATTAACCCCTGTGGCACCCCACTAATAACAGGTCTGCTGCTTGATGTGGATTCACCTACTTTGATAGTGTGTGAGCCACTTGGCAGCCCATCTTACAACGAAGGGATTTACATTGTTTGCCAAGTTTATCGGTAATGCCTGACTGTGGGATTGTGTCAAGCCTTTGCTAGGTCGAGGTATGCTGTGTGCACAGATTTGCCCCCATCAGTGGCCTTGGTCACATTTTCAGAGAAATCCTCCAGATTTAGCAGGCAGGATCTGCCCTTCACAAAGCTGAATTGTGTAGGATCCAGGGTTTGGAGGTCGCCTACATCCTTATTTATGAGGTCCATAATGATACATTCCATGTCCTTACAGATTAGGCTGGTCAAGCTTATGGTTCTGTAATTCCCTGGGTCTGTTGCTAGGCCACCATTGTGGTGGGCAATAGCTGTTGCTGTTCTCCATTCCGCAGGAACAAAGCCTGTGGTTAGGCTGTAATTGAAAAGGGTGCTTAATGGTGATGCTGGTTCATTTTACCCAGTTTAGAAGACAGACTGAGATGTCGTCTGGTCCCACAGAGGCTGTTTTTGCCTTGCCAAGGCTTTGAGGATCTGCTCTTCAGATATGT
The DNA here is from genome assembly GCF_019279795.1 of Protopterus annectens. Classification (NCBI taxonomy): domain Eukaryota; kingdom Metazoa; phylum Chordata; order Ceratodontiformes; family Protopteridae; genus Protopterus; species Protopterus annectens. The sequence goes on along the minus strand of NC_056733.1, from coordinate 341,257,749 downwards.
AGGATGGGGTGAAGTTTGGGGGAAGGTTTGTTGTAAGTTAGGAGGGGATAAGGGAGTGAAATTATCACAAGAGCTATCCACTAGCAGGTTTTCTATCTCTGTGGGGTCAGTGTGTGTGAGACCGTTGGCCACTAGTTCTGCATATGCTTGGTTCCTACCCTTTAGGTTATGTATATAGCTGTAAAAAGCTTAATGGTTATCCTTGGCTGTACTTGTTAAGTTGTTCTCAAAGGAGCCCTTGAAGGATTTAACAAGCTGTCTTATTTGCCTGTTGAGACTGATGAGGGTACTTTTCCATTGTTGGGGCCTTACGTTTTTCTTGGACAGCAACTTTTTGCGTTTATTGAGCTCAACTAGTTTGGTTTCCCTTCCTCTGGTCTCATCTAGTGCACCCTTCCTGGGTGCTGGACTCGGACCCAGATTTTCTATCTCACCCTTTGGGGTTGCCTACTCCAAACTTTCAGTCCCTCAAACTGGCCACAGCTTTTCTCCAGTTATGATGGCTTCACATTCCAGGTTTTCATCTTCAGTTGTCTCGCATCTTGTCTTCCCATAAACCCTCCACTAGGAAAATTTATAAAAGCAAATGGGAAAGATTTTCTATTTGGATGAATAAAAAATTCAGTTTTCATCCCCTCTTCCAATAATTTTGGACTTTCTGATGCACATTTTTCAATGTGGAGCCAGCTGTTCCATAGTCAAGGTGCAATTAGCTGCAATATCTTCTTTCTGTATGGGTGAAAGTCATGCTCCTGATGCATCTCTCAGATTTACCCAATGCTTTCTTACGTGGTACCTTTCTACTGCGTCCTCTATTTAGAGCTCTAGTCCTTACATAAGATATTATTATTTTGTTACAGACTTTTAATGGGTCCCCATTTAAACCTGCTGCTACAGTTTTTATCATGGAAGACCATATTTCTGATTGCTATCTCTTCTACCAGGAGAATTTCTGAGTTAGACATCCTGTTCTCAAAACCTCCCTACCTGATGTTTAACAAGGACAGTGTGTCCCTGAAAACCAACCCCTCTCCTCATCCTAAGGTGGCTTCTGAATCCTTTATTAATCTGTCCTTGTATCTTCCAGTGATGTTCCCAGATTTTTTGAACAAGGGTGAATGCACTTTGTTTACTAGACATTCGTCTTCAGTTCCATACATTTTTATTTATATTGGGCAAAACTTTTCAGGAAATCTGATCAGTTGTCTGTGCCCTTCTCTACTGCTAAATTGGGAAAGCAATGTCCAATGTCACCCTCTTGCACTGGTTGTCACAGTGCATTTCTTTTATCAGGAAGGTAGATTGCCACTTCCTTGACCTCAAAGGTTCATTCTGTCAAATCTGTGGCTTTATCTAGAGCTTTCTTCTTATGCGCTACGTAGTCCAAGGTACGTACATTCATCTCGCATTATAAATTGGATATTTAATTTAGAGAGAGCGCCTCCTTTGGTTCAGCTGTGCTGCAGAATATCCTTCCATAAGGGCTCCCAAATAAGAAAGTAGCTGGAAATGTACAACATCATATACAGATGTTATGTACTTACCATAATGATAGATTGTGTCTGTTTACATCCTTCCTCAGCTGATTGTGTCTGTTTACATCCTTCCTCAGCTACCGTCCCAACAATACCCCTCCTCATTTTTTTTTTATGTTCTCATTCCGAGATGGCTCTAGTTGACCTTGCCTTGGCTCTTGAAGGTCTTTTCTTTCTTTCTCACTCTCCTTTCATACGCTGGCAGCTTTTAGGTCAGCTAAGTTGTTTGGCTGCCAGCACCTTTATAATTTTAAATTGCCTTTTATTGGCAGGCAAACTCGATCTGAGGTAGCTTGCTCTGTATACAGGGGATTATGGACTAAGCACCAGATCCAAGGTCAGATCCAAAACCCATACATTGAGGAAGGATGGAAGCAAACAACACAGATTTATTGTTATACATAACTTTTGTTTAAAACTTTTCAGATGGTACAAGAATGACATTTGACCTGGACAAATGAGCAAAAGCAATATTTCTAGCAGGAAAACAGAAGCATCAAGAAAACATCACCCTAAGAGAGGAATGTGGCATAGAAATACCGAAAAGAGAGGAATGTATAAATAACTAAGAATATATGAAGGGACAGGAAAGCAGTATTAGTAAAAAAAACAAAAAAAAAATTTGAGTATGAAATTCTTCAGAGTAATATTAAACTGCCTTAGTATCTAGAAATAAAGTTCAAGCTGTAAGTCAGCTTGCCATCCCTGTTCTAACCTAGAGCTTTAGTGTGTGATTGACTAGGTTCATCAAGTTTTGTATTATTTAGGCAGGATAATGAGAAAACTGCTTCATGTTTATCATATTGTATTTAAAAAATTGTGTGGCAATGATATATATCCCTCTAGCTGGAAGAGGCCTGGGCCTCCTAAAAACTGACAGGTCTATATTATATGAATGAAAGTTCATAATGTCGAACGCTCTGAAGAGCGAAAATGCAGGACCTCGAAGCGCTTGTGGTATCACAGTACAGTGAATGTCAGAATATTTGACCTTTCCTCACTGTAGTGCGATCTTGGAGTTGGTATATATATTTAGAAGGGGTGTGTGGGGAGCACAGCCCCCCACAATAACGAGTTTGAAGTCTGGCATTTTTGCTCTTTAGAACTTTCAACATTATGAACTTTCATTCATATAATATAGACCCAAACTGACTATATGTATAGATCTGCAGTCATGAGACTATATGACTTATTTGCTAACCTCATCGGACCCAAGTATAGTGAAATTTCTACAAGTAAACAATGAAGCATTATGAAAATGAGTGGATATCAAAATCAACCCAGAAGTGGACAAAAGCAGGTAAAAGGAGGCAAATTTGGAAAACCTACAGTTAGTGACAAGAGTAGAGAAGTGCTGGAAGTAACACATTGATAAAGATTTGGTGTGTGAATGTTTAAGAGGTGAATTTAAGCCCAAAGATGAAAGACTAATAATGGCTACTCTAGATTGTGGACCACTGGTTCACAAATTCTTTAGAAGAGGTTGAAGCTACAGACCACTGTAGCTTCTGCATCGTTGAAATGGGAATATTTGCCCACTGTAGTATTCCTATGTATTTATTTTATTTATTTATTGATATTTGTTAACCGGGTTGGTCCAGCTGGACCAGAAGCCCGTTTTCAGTGGAGACCCGAGGAGAAAAGCTCCAGTTAAAAAAAAAAAATAAGGATTACATAGGTAACAAAATAGAAAGTAGCAAAACCAAGTGACACTGCCAAAACATATTAGTACTGATTTGATTGTAATCAAACATATTTAGATTACCCTAAGAAAAAAATCACAGTGAAATAAATACATGAACTGTTTTTGATATATGTACAAACAAGTTTAGAAATGATCAGATTTATTGCCTAGGCTTCCTAGGAAGGTATATTTGCTTTCAGGAGCTTAGAGTGAAAAAGCAACCTTGGATAAAGGGGAAATTAGGTAGGTTCTAAGCAGGGACAAGATTTGGTATTGAGAAGGTAAAGTTTGAGTTCTTTTTTAAAGTGTGCAGGGTGTATGATGGAGCGTACATGTAGAGGAAGTTTGTTCCAAGTGTGGGCTATTAAGCAGTTGTATAGTAGTTTGCCTATTTTCTTCGTTGGATGATCTACATTCAGAAATTGCTGGTTAGAGGTGCGAAGGGTTCTAGAAGGGGTGTAGGTAGATAAAAAAGTGGTGAGAGCTGGACAGGATGAAGGTCTGTATAGAATGGAGTGTATAACTTGAAACTGAGAAAGTAGCAGTAGTTGAGGGAATTCGAGCCATTGTAATGAGTTCAGGGCAAGGCAGTGATGGGAGTTGTAGGGGGAGTTAGTAATGAATCTGGCAATTTTGTGGTAAGTTTGTTGCAGTTGCAGTTTGTTCAAGGTAATAGCTTGTATATTGGTTAGTACTGGGGCTGCGTAGAGAAGTGTGGGCAGGAGGAATGACTGTGCTAAGGAGACTCTAGCATTTGGAGTAAAAATATTTTGTTGCGATAAAGCAGGCCAAGTTTCTGGTGTATTTTTTAATTCCTTGTAGTAAGTGTAAGTAAAATTTGAGTTTGTCATCAATAATGTTGCCTAACAGTTTTGTGTGTGGTTCAGGTTTTTATAATAGTGTGATTGGAGGATGTTATAGTAAATGTGTATTTATGGATTGAAAATGAGCAGGGAAGAAAGAGCAAGATTGTCAGATAACCATTTCTCTGTGCACAGAAAGGAGTTTTGAGTAAGGGTGTGAAGATCTGTAATACTACTGGAGATGGAGATGAATGTAGAGTCATCTGCATATTGTAAAAGAGAAGATTGTCTGCAAGAGGTGAAGAGTTCATTTATAAAGATGTTGAATAGAAGGGGGCCCAAGATAGTCTTGTGGAACACTCGTTGGAACAGATATATAGGGAGAGCAGGAGGAGAGCCATTTGACAGATTGCTGCCTACCAGAGAGATAGCTGGAGAATCAGGCAAGGGGGGAAGAAGATAGGTTGAGGTTATATAACTTAGTAAGGAGCATTGAGTGAGAGACTGTATCAAAAGCTTTGGAAAGGTCAAGGAAGAGGCAGGATAGTAGTTGATTGTATCAAGGGCTTTGGCTATGGTATGAGTGAAAGATAGGAGGGCGGTGGATGTGCTGTGGAAGGGGCAGAACCCATGCTGAGTGAGAGTGTTGTGTTCGAGGAGGTGGTTGAGAAGTTGAGTGAATGCATTTCTCGAGTGTCTTAGAGAGAGGAGAAAGAATAACAATGGGACAATAGTTAGATGGATTAGTGAAGTTGCCACCCTTATGTAGTGGGATAGTAAAGAAGCATTTCCAGATAGCAGGGAACTGTAGCTTCATGTATAGATCTGTTAATGAGACTGGATATAGGATAGGCTATAGATTTTGCAGCAAGTTTGAGGAATGTAGGATGTAGGTTATCGGTAGAGGGAGAACATGGTTTAAGTTTTAGAAGAGATTCTGGTTGTGGGGGTTGATGGGGGTAGTGGTAGTTGCAGTGTTAGTGTTAGAGGGAGTGAGATTTTGGATGGTGTCAATGAAGTGTTTGTTGAGTAGGGTAGCAATTTCTAGAGGAGATTTGTTGGGGTAAGGTGAGGGGTTAGAAGGGTTGCCAGGGTAGAGTATTTTGTAAAGAACAGTCCAGAATTTGCGAGTGTTGGATCTGTTGTCTAGTTGAAGAGTTGTAGTAAGATTTTTTGTCTTTAGTGACTGATTTCTTGATTAGGTTACGTAGTTGTTTGCATTTATGGTAGAAGGGGAGTATCCCTAGTTTTAAGCCATGCCTTCCAGGTGCTATCCCTGTTATGCTTCAGTGCTCTAGTATCTTTGGAAAGCCATGGAGCATAGTTTGATTTAATTCTAATTTTACTGGAGGGAGCAAGGGAATTAAGGGTATCTAGGAAAATGTTGTTAAATTTACTGACCACATCATCAAGAGGGATGTGTTTAAGGATGGACCAATCAAAACTAAATAGTATGGAGTTAAATTGGGTGTTATTGAAGTTAGAGAGCTTAAGACCGTCTCTATATAGGTGGGGCTTGTGTGCCTGGGAGGTGTCTGAGGATAGAGATGGGGAGATGATCACTTAAGGAGTCCGGTAGGATACATGGGCCATGGTAGAGGTGGAGGGAGTCCGGTAG